>NW_007730235.1:9497-39622 GCF_000696425.1 Galeopterus variegatus
ATCCTAAAATTCCATAAGAATTTCCAGTATGTTTCCCTATATTATAACAGCAAATATCTTTGTAGCATTTAACCTGTACCAACATACTTCTGGGAGCTTTACATTTATTAACTCATTTAATATACAACCGAATGAGGCAGGAACTGCCTTTATGATGAAAGAGGAAAAAGAAGCATGGAAATGTTAAGTAGTAAACTGCCCGTGCTCACACAGCAAGTAAGGGGGAGAGTTAGGAGTCATACCCAGGCTGTTTGGCCTTGAGGTCTGCATATCTGAATACTTCTGTATGCTGCATCTCACAAATGCTCCGTTCTTACCATTAAGATGGTTTTATTAGAAGAATAAGTGACACATTGGCATGAATAAGGGCAAAGTGTTGGCTTACAACACATGTTTTTTAAACTGATTATATTCTATTTCCTTTTTGCTCACTGTTGGTTTCAGACTAAACATACAACACTGTCCATCTGAAAAATCTGCAAAGTTCATATACATTCATGACCTGAAGTCTATTTTACCAGAAGTAATTGAAATGAATCAGTTGCATAGAAATAGCATTTCCTCTCTACATATATTATATTATTATTTTGTAGTTTAAAACACACAAGGCACAATTTAAATTTGTTCCCTAAAGAAAGTAGTAGAATATCCCATTTATTTCTGCATTTATTTATGTCCAAGATCTTCAGAAAAGTAATCATGAATGAACATTGTCTTCTCATTCCACAGTGAGGGAAACTGAGATGGATTAATTAAACAGACAACACAGCTAGTTTTAAAAAAAATTCTCTCTAGGGCCAGGGATGTATCCTAAAACTATAAAAGTATTTTGTTCCTTTAGGTGAGGTGAAAAGAGAAATCAAACAAATCCATTATTATTGTTCCCCTAAGATGTCAGTTATCACAATAAGAATGAGGTGGGTGACTACTAGTGCCTTACTCAGGTCTTCTACTACTTACCACCATGACAAAGGTCTTAACAGGCCCTCATTAATGTGTACTACCTAATCTTAAAGTAAGGTGTTCCTTAATGGGTATGTTAGGCGACATAAGTCGACAAGATTGATTCATACTCAAAGTCTCATCTGTAGTACTGAGGAGAAAAGGCTACTAAGACAAAAAAGAAAAAAGAAAATGTTTCCTAAAGCTAACCCAGAAGGTTTACTTGGTTATACTTTATTCTTTTTACATTTCTGTTGCTGTTAAGTGGCTCCAAATCCAAGTAATATTTTCAAAAGAAGAAAAACTTTACCTGAAGAGAATAAACCATTTTACCAGAAGGTTTACTTGGTTATACTTTATTCTTTTTACATTTCTGTTGCTGTTAAGTGGTTCCAAATCCAAGTAATATTTTCAAAAGAAGAAAAACTTTACCTGAAGAGAATAAACCATTTTAATATGTACTCTTTTGTTCCCAGGATATGTCCTTTAGGAAAAATTCTTCTTCTTAAAATTTGATGTAAATAGCAGGGTGAAAATGGTTAATGATAATTTATTTCTGAACTACTTATCTAATTTAATAACAATGCCAAAGACTTTAAAAAGTTCAGCATATTCTTTTGATTCATTTTTTACTATATCATTAATAATTAAAGATGGTTTCTGAATGAAGAATGGTGTGTGTCTTTCTGTGAACACATTTTCTTGACCCATACTCCCAGATATAACATTTTCCAGTTCATTCCAGGCTTTCTACAGTCACGTCTCTCAAGGTCAAGAAAAAGATATAATGAGGAGAAAATAGAACAAACAGCAGCTAATGGCAGAAGCAGTTCATAAAAGCTGTAATGGCAATTCCACCCAGACAGCAAAGGAATGCAACAGTTTCACTGAGCACTACCTGACAGATTCAATAATCAAGGGAAAGCCTTAATTGATGACACTTCATTAGCATAATGAGTCGAAGCTGGGAAAAGAGAGTCCCTTATTAATTAATCAAGCAAAGCACGAACTGTTTCAGTCTCCTACACTCTGCCATTTTCCATTAATCAAGAAAATGTGTATTAAACTCATTTGAAATCTCGGCATGTGGATTATTGTTCCAAGGAAGAGCAATGGCAATAAGGTTTGCCCAGCTGCACACATCTGCTCTGGACTCACACATGCCTCTTATTCAGATTTTCAAGGCTAAAACCATGCACAGAGGGCACGGAGATAGTGGTTCTCCAAAACATGTAAGTCACCATATCATTAAGAAAGCAAACAAAACCCTACCAACATCACTAGGATAACAGGAAGAAGAAAATACTTACAATATCCTGTTCAGCATCTATACCTGATTCCAGATTCATTGTTTTATGCTCCATATATTCCAGTAGGTCATGAGAGATGGGATTTTTGGTGATGGTCTCTGGTACAAAGAACTCATGCACTTTAGGTCCCTGACTAACCAGAGGCACAGGTGTTGAGAATCAATGCTAATGGGGTTAACAAGCCAGGATCAAAACTGTGGAATCCCTATAGCAGAATGGATTGGAAGAGAGACTAAAACCAGGACTCTATTATTGTAAGGTCACTTCCCTGTGATGTTTCCTATAATCTTCAGGTGAGAGGTGGCTGTCAACACATTAATAAGCCAAAGAAAGTTACAATAGAATTTCAGAAAGAACTCATTCTAGAGGAAATCTATAAACTTTGATTTTAGATCTAGTTTTGACACCCACTACTCCATATGTATCTTAGCATAGCCCCTTGATGAGTAGGATCTTTAGTTTCCTCCTGTGCAGTAAGGAGTTTGGACTAGAGGAACTCCTAAGTCAGTTCTAGCCCTTGTAGTCCATGATTAGATATCATTAGGAAAAGACAGCAACTCAAAGCAGGCAAGGGTCTGATTTACTCACTTAACCAACTACAGAAACTTTATGCAATTTAAGAAGGATGCTTTAATCAAACCCCTTACTTGCTTTGTATCTAATCTGTACTAGTGACTTCATGTGCTGTGTGCCAGTTGTGCACAGAATTATAGTTTCACCAAACTCCAGCTTTCTTTCATATCTATTGGTGCTAGTTCTTCCTGTAATGTTACTTATATTGTGTATCATCCAGGTACAGAGGGGTATCCTTTGCAAAGACTAAATGTGACCAGTACTCTTTAAAGTTATGCAGTGTCCAAGCTGCATGGCCATACATGACAGCTATGTAAAACCAAGCAAGGTCAGTGGGTCTGTCTTGTCTATATATTTGATATTTATCAATACATGTTTCAGTCCAAGATTGATTTGAAGCATTATTCAATCTTAGTGAGTTCAGCATAAGTGGAAAAAATAAAAACTCTGATCAAACAAAACAAATTTATCCATTGCCTATTTATCAGCATTATTTTTAAGTGCTCGATGATCAAAAGACAATTTTGTTTGATAGAAAAGTGACTCATCTAAATATTCAAGTGGGTGCATTAAGCACAGTAATAAAATAAATTCACATCTGAAGCACTTCTGGCATTCTGAACTTATGTCCAGTGATATACAGATCACCAGTAAAGAGCCATTACTGCTCCAGGGCTCTTTCCTGTCAGCCAAATTGGTCCCAAGTGCTGAACATTAACTGTTTGAGCTCTGAGTGGAGATTGGCATTATCTCCTTGCAGGGCAATAACCTGCATCAATTTGAAAGAGCTCAGCTTTGTGATGAGGAAGATCTTATAGTAATAAATTATATTTTGCAACCCGAAGATAGCTGAAGCCATCACCTATAACATGAGATGATAACTAGGGACTGCAAGTTCTCAGTAGCTATTTTTTCTTATAAATATTTTATTGATTTTTCAGGCCCACAGAGATTCCCTGTTGTCATAAAGTTGGCTTAATGTATACAATAGACTTTGTTCTATGAATAAAAAATAAAATTCTTTCTCAGGTATATTGGAAAAAAGTAAAATGCCTGTTATATGTAGGATTTAACTCTTTTTGAGTTCCAACTATTGACTTTCCAGGAAGACTTTCAGACCTTTTCACTATGTGCTGAATTTTCTTGCAATGTGCTGTTTCTGTTTATGAGGATCAGTAGTTAGTAAAGAAACTTCAAAACTGATTTAAAAATGAGAAAACATGTTATATGCCAAAGTCAAAAGTTAGCATAATTAAACACAAACAGAAAGGAAAAAACAGAGACAGAAGAATGACAGAGAATCTTTTTCTTAGACACCAAAAAACAATCTATTGGAAATACATGTTTATTTCAATAAATATCTGACAGTTTCATTTTAGTAAAGATTGGCTTTCCCTTACTTTCGTGAAAATAATAAATTCCTTTAAAAGTTAAGAATTCAATAACTTAAAAAGGTGAAATTCATGTCTTGATAAGCTTAGAATAGAAAGTAAGGGTAAAAGAATTGCTTCACATCAAGCAGAGCAATATGAAGTTGCTTCAGACAGTTCACGGAAAGATTTTTATTATCTTTCAATTCTATTTTTCCACTATTTTTTTTTTTTCGTGTCCGGTAACGGATCGCAACCCTCAGTGTCGCGCCCGTACCGGACCAGGACCGGCAACAGGATCGCAACCCTCGGTGTTGCGTCCGCACCTCGCTCAGCCAGTGAGCGGGAACCGGTCTGTATGTGGGATCCGAACCCTCAGCGGGAGCGCCGCCGCACTCCCAAGCGGTGCACTGTAGCAGTGCGCCACCGGGCCGGCCCTTCCACTAATTTTTTGAAATACCCTGTATAATAGTGCTATTTTTAAAAAAATTCTATTGATGGTTAACTTACCAGAGATTTAAATCTTTTCCAAAGTCAAAAGCCAATACATTTATTTTAAAACAAGAGCTTAATTTCTGAGAGGTGCTAAGTTTAAGGGATTGCCCAGAAACTTACCTTAGAAATTATTTTTCTTCTTTCATAAAGCCAATTTCACTCATCAAGTATGAGCTCAGTTCTTGTTTGAGGAAGACACATTATCCTTTCAGGAAATTTAAAATACAACATTTTGTGCCATAGAGCAATTCCATCAATCAGTCAACCACTCTACTTATAAAATATGTGGAGAACACTTGGGGGGACTGTAATTAGTACAGACATGATAGAAAACAGT
The DNA here is from genome assembly GCF_000696425.1 of Galeopterus variegatus. NCBI lineage: Eukaryota > Metazoa > Chordata > Mammalia > Dermoptera > Cynocephalidae > Galeopterus > Galeopterus variegatus. The sequence continues at coordinate 14,525 of NW_007730235.1, forward strand.
ATGGAGTTTTCTCAAACAACTACAGACAGAGCTACCATATGACCCAGCAATCCTACTTCTGGGTATATATCCAAAGGAATGGAAATCATAATGCTGAAGGGATACATACTCTCCCATGTTCATTGCAGCTCTGTTTATAATAAACAAAATATGGAACCAACCTAAAGGCCCATCAACAGATGACTAGATAAGGAAAATATGGTACGTATATATGCAATGGACTACTACTTAGCCATGAAAAAGAATGAAATTCTACCATTTGCAGCAATATGGATGAGCTTGGAGAAAATTATGTTAAGTGAAATAGCCAGGCACAGAGGGAAAAATATCACATGTCCTTACTCATAACTGGGTGCTAAGAAAGAAGAAAGAAAGGCCACAATGGTGTGTTGGACTTGCAGAGGGAGAGCACAGACCTAGGGTTGCTGAGGGTGTGGGGGAGGGGAAGGGAGTTGGGGGAAAGGTTGGGAGGGAGTCACAGGGAATAATTGCACTTTTTGGTGGTGGACATGATGATAGTATTGATCTGATCATCACATCTTGGGTATAGGTGCTAATGGTCATCTCTGTGACCCATAACTATGTATAATCAATAAAAAATACATACATATATAAAAGTTTTCTATATGATTTTTACAAAGAGAATTATTCAGACTTTTACATTCAGGTTGTGGATTGAGTACAGCATTTGTGAGTGTTATTATATTAGGAAATGTAAAAACAGTGCAATCATCACATTTTGGGGTCTTTATTAAAGTGTTTAATTAGCTTTAATTATTTTAGAAGGAACATTTGATGATAGCAACTTTTAAAATTAGAGTTTAGAGTTCATTGGAGGTAGAGAAGCAATGTTTTCTAAAGCAAAACCCATGATCTGTAATTTGATGTGTGTTCTTGGGGAAAATAGCAAACAATTTAAAACCAAGACTCTCCCAGGAAATGGGAATAGGCTCACTCAATCATGGAGACTGGTTAAATAGGAGTGGGTACTAATTTTTGAGATTTTTTTTAACCTGGCTCACTTATTACAATATTAATTACTGGCTTGCCTCCATTGGTGCCTTTTATCAATCTCCTATCACTGCACTCTTCCAAGCCCATGATATACAGCTGATACAAAAGTGTGTAAACATAAATCATTATATTCAGGAAAAAGTGATCTCATGAGATTTACCTTGCAAATCCCATCATTTTGTAACAGTCTTGGTTGATAAATACCTATATCAGTGTGTGTGTGTGTGTGTGTGTGTGTGTGTGTGTGTGTGTGGTGTGTGTGTGTAGAAACAATCCAAACCAACCAATTTAAATTCTATTTACATGCTTCCAATTGGAATAAAGATCATGGCTATCTATCAATTTCAGAGGGGACACAGTAGATTAAAACAATTAAAACACTTTGAATTTCTCAAATAAAAGTTTTATACTGGTTAAGTGAATTATGTCAAAAAAAGTTTTAGGAAAATGAAACACAATTCTAATATTTCGATATAATAACTCAATGCGGTGGTCAGAATATTATCTGATTATATATTAAGAAGAATTAATAATCACTGGAACATGTGATATTTAATTACAACTGTATGTGTTCAATTTAGATTTTTAATTTTTTTTTTAATTTATCTCTCTAAAGCCCTCACATTTACTATATAACATAGTACCATAAAATAGAACTGCCACCATCAAATAGGGAAAAACTTTGAGATTCTATTATCAAGAGGAATGTATCAGGGTACTTCAAAAAGTTCATGGAAGGATTTGCATTATCTTTAAATTCTATTTTTCCAGAACATTTTGAAGTACCCTTGTATGAACAGCCCTTATGCACAGAGCACAATTTTAACTACAATATGAAGCAGAGGTTATGTCCAAGGTAGCAATGGTAAAAGGACCCTTCCTGAAATGAAATTTTTGGAAAATCCATGGATGCATAAGAAAGTTCATAAGTGCATAAAAATCTGCAATGGCTTCCACAGACCCCACCTGGGAAAGATAGAATGTAAGCTTTTGTGGTTCTATCAAAAATTATAAAATTAATGTTCTTTTTTCTGTTTCCTCACGCCCAGTCAATGGCTTCTCTCTACTTACTCAAAAACCTGCTGCAATCTTCACTGTGCCCTTCTCCTTCATTTTCCAAATGAGATCAGTTAATAACCCCTATTGATGTTCTTCTATTACATTGTTCATTTACATACTCCTTGTGATCCCACAAATATCTTAGTTCAGGCTGTCTGTACCTCCCTAGAGAAAGAGGAGAGAGATGGGTAATTGCAGAGGTCACGTTTTGAGGGCACACTGACAGGTTTAATTGGAAGAGAGATACTTCATCCAAGAACACAGAGGGAAAATCAGACAGAATAGGTGGTTACGCATGCAGGTGAAATGATAATTTTGGTGACGGGAAGGTGAAAGAGTACATGTCCGATTATGTCTGATTATTTGAGAAATAAAGTACAAAGTTTGGCCATTGGTAGAAGGGAAAGTGAGGAGCGAGGCAAGAATGGAACATTCAGAAGAAAGAAAATGATATCAGTGGTTGTTTTGAAGCCTGCTGGATGTTTTATGCAAAGCAATCAGCTAAAAATCCTATCAAAGATGTGAAATAAACCTTTTTCTTATACTCATTCTCATTCAAATTAGATTTCACATGCTCTAGAAGCCCACTTTGACCCCCAGATGTTCTTCCAGAAGACATAAGAGTTAATAGGCAGAAGAAAAAAACTCCAGAGGATGATATTGTTCAGGGCTCATGGTGATAACATATATCTGGTTCCCCCCAGTCTTTCTAACAAAGAGCATGAGAGTTCCCACAAGGAAATCATATGGCAAAGTATTTCCCATACATCTGTCTTAATGAATTTCCTCAATAATTTTATTTCTGGCTCCAGAAAGGAGCATTTGCAACCTAATTCAGTCTCTGCCTTGAGTGGCTTATGACTGCATTGGCCAGGCCAGATGTGGATTCTCTCATTCTTCCCTGGGTCCTTGTCAATGAAGCTCTCTAGTTTTCTACTTGGAGAAAGTATAAAACTCTATTCACAGTCATAGTCAAGGAATATATGTCCTCCTTTGGATATTAGGTCTACAACTCAGCATCAGCTTAATTAATCATGAATATTAAAATGGCAACTATTAGACTGGAGTACAAGGGAAAAAGTCAAGGTACTGTATTCTTAGAAGGAAAGATGACACCTGGTAAGAGTCAGTGAGTGATCTGTTTACCAGAATGGTGGAATAGTTTTCAGATTGGCAATACAGAGACAGAGGTAAATGGGATATGGCAGAAGTCTACTTTTTTAAAACGAGGTACAGATTGGAATTTGGTTGTCATGAACTTGGATGTAAGGTCAAGATTAGTCTATGTGCAGATATGATTTAATGACTAAAACCAATAATGTACACTTTCTTAAGTTTTCCATCACTGCAAAGTTACCATTATTTGAGAGAGGCTAAATCAGTAGTTCTCAACTGCAGGTAACATTGCTTCCTAGGAAAAACTAGTGATATCTGTAGACATTTTTGTTGTCATAAGTAGATGGGAGTGCTACTGGATTCCCAAAGCACAGGACAACCCCTCACAACAAAGTATCAGGCCCCAAAAGGTAAATATTCTGAAGGATAAAAAAACTCTGGTCTAACTAATTGCCAATAACCACAGTTGTAACAAGAGGATTGAAGAGTGGGTGGAGGGTTTGCCATTCCCATGTACTCCGAGTTATTCTTATTTGATTTACGTTGGGGTTTGTGTGCCCTCACATTAAGCACTGGGAAACAATCCTGTATTCATGTGTGTTTGGCCATTATTCAAAAAGTTCTCTCTTTCCTATTATTTGAGGACTGAACACTTTCTGGCCTTATTGTTGATGTCTCCCTGGAATTCAAATCTGCTTTCTCCCTACACATTTTTCCCACTTTAAAGCCTGTCTCCTACTCCCAATACAGTCCCACCCTCAACTCTCTGACTTCACAATTTGTCCCAATTATTGAACATTCAGACACAACAGGTAATTTTTATTTGGACATACCATTGCACTGTGTTTTTGCCATACCTCAAGGTGCAGTATAACAATTAAAGACATGACATGTACCTCATTATACAGCTGGGACATTTCACCAAATACTATTAGGATAACACAGCAATACTTAAGGAATTTGAACTAATGCACACAAACCCATATCTTTTATTCCTTCACATTGCAGAGTGTTAAACCATTTTAAAAACATAGTTTTCAATTATTGGAAAACAAAAATACTCTGCAATAATCACCCAGAATCCCTGAAAAACAGCCAAAGGCTGCAGTCTACAGCCACTTTCTTGGTAACACAAAGGAGAATATGTTTATTTAATTATGTTATGCTATAAACAGAACATCTGCATAATAATGACTGCATGGAATCAATGATAGTGATAAAAACACATTCATTCAGGAGGTATTGTTCTTTACTCTTGAATCATACATCACTTTATACATATATATGCTTTAGATTCAGTACATGTTTAAATAATCCTCTTTGTGACAGCTAAAGCAACATCTCTGCACAGAAATGAAAATAAGGAGAGAGCTTGGAACATTTTATTCCTCTTAGTATATAAAGAATTGAAAATGCAAAGCACTGAAAACTTAAGGATTTAGAACTCCTGGTAAGGATAAAATCTTTCCCAACTACACTATTTCAAATTCTAGAGGGAAATAATAATGTAATAATAAATTTGTCTGTAGCAGGTGGAGTAGCTTTAGAAAACAAGTTTGATTTTTTTCCACAATATGCCATTGATAGTGCCTCTTCCTGATGAACTGTCTTCATTTTTTATTGCACAATGTTAGATTATTTATTGCTCTTTCAAAATGGACCAGCTCTCATCATATATTTTCTGCATATTTTATTATGAATGATAAAATTTGTTTATGTGAGTAGAGTAAAAAAGCCCACATTTTTCATGATGAACTAGTTTTCAAGTAGAGGCATGGTTTTCTTTCCCTTAATAAAAAATACTAAATTTGATTGCTTATATAAATTATGTCTCTTCTCAGCTCTAAATTTATATGATTATCTTTTGACATAATGCACCGCATAATTTAGTATTTGTGCTTATAAAAAATGCTATAGGAGAAAATACTCTATCTATGAGTAAGTTTTCCAAATTCCCACATGTCAAAGTCACTAGGACAATCTTTCAAAAAGTATGGAGGTGATGGGAGATATTTCTATTGAAGAACATCCTTAAGCTATCAATTGCTCTGTGCAAAGTAAAATAATAATTAATTTGTTCTTGAATTCTATACTGGCATTTTTATATGACTTTTTGAAGATACTTTGGTTTTGTTTGATTGAAATGTCTTTTTTTTATTTACCTTACGTACTTTTGCCCATCTTTACGGCAAGTAACCAGTGATAGTAAGGTGTTAATGCAGTGGGAAGATCTGGATCCTACAGGTTGGAATTAAAAATAAGACAAAGTATGTATGTAAAGGTTATAAGATGGTATGAGAAGTCATAGTACATGTGCTTATGGTTGTAAATAATTGTCATTTTCATGCAAAAGGAAACCAGCTCTAAAATGCTTGCAAATGTAGAAGTCAGTATCACATGGAAGACCAGAAAGTCTCGCATAGCAACTACCTAGATGTTCTGTGTTCTGTGTCAGCAGAAACCAAACAAGAGGTGCTGAAGAAGGATTGGCAGATGATTAAAAAATTGTCCTTTCTAAAGAAGATAGATAATCTATTTTCTTCTATAAAAGACCTTCCTAGATATATTCCTCCTAATCAAGAAAAGATAGTTTTCAAATTAATGAAGATTTACCTCTGAACATCCAAAGAGCTATCTAAGCAACCCCTCTGTTAAATTTGAGTGATGTCTGTTAAAAATTTGGAAAAAGATTACCCCGCTATCCTTGAATTCCTTATATAAATGCAGGTGAGCATAGCAACAGATATACTCAAAAACTGCAGATTAAAATTCAAAAGTAGGTAGAAAATAGTGACAGCTAAAGATAAAACAAACAAACACATGGTAACAAATTTAATAATGCCTCGCTTAAAAGGAAGGATTTGGTGTATGTCTTGTGTTTGGTGTGATTCGGCCCAATCTCTCATTTTCAGACCATGAACCCTATCAGATGGAGATTAGTCAAAGAACGCTTCACTATAGATTCCTATGCTGCACAGACTGGAACAAAAAGCTGACAGATAAACTTTCAAAACCTTTCTAATAAGGCTTTAAACAAACATAATGTGTGAATCATTTGGACAGGTAAGGAGGAAACAGAGATTACAATAATTAAAAACATATCTTAAATAATCTGGTTAATGATGATTTTTTATATATGGCATGTTTCTCACAAAGCATAAAATATCTGTTAAACAAATGAAACAGTGGTTAGAATGCATTAGATTTGAGCCTTCCACTACATATTTTAGACATTGATAAGTGATGGTTTGTCTTTGACAAATAACATTGAAAAGTAAAAACATTGCTGGCTATTCTCAGTTATACTATTTTTTCACAAAGAGATATGTATGTTTTAATCTAATTCAGTTCCATAAATATTTTAAGCATGTGTATATTCCTGTTATTCGTTTTATATATTAGTACTTTTTGTTGGTTATGAGTATTCATGAGATACAAAGGTGATTGTCACCCCTCGTGCCCTAGATGTGACAGCCAGATCCATACCAGCAGCACTCCCATTACTACAAGTAACAGCTATACCCCATGTCCCTCATCCAGTTATCCCTGACCTCCCTCCCTATCCCTCTTTCCCCCACTGCACTTTGTATCCCCAGGTATGTTCTCCCTCTGCAAGTCCAATGCACCACTGTGGTCTTTCTTTCCTTCCTACTTTCGGCAGCACCCCCATTACTACAAGTAACAGCTATACCCCATGTCCCTCATCCAGTTATCCCCGACCTCCCGCCCTATCCCTCTTTCCCCCACTGCACTTTGTATCCCTAGGTATGTTCTCCCTCTGCAAGTCCAATGCACCACTGTGGTCTTTCTTTCCTTCCTACTTTCTCTCTTATCTCCCACTTATGAGTAAGAACATGTGGTATTTATCCCTCTGTGCTTTGCTTATTTCACTCAACATGAGTTTGTCCAAGCTCACCCATGTAGTTGCAAATGGGAGAATTTCATTCTTTTTTATGGCAGGGTAGTATTCCGTATTGTATATATACCACATTTTCCTTATCCATTTGTCCATCGATGGACATTTAGGTTGGTTCCATACCTTGGCTATTGTAAACAGAGCTGCGATGAACATGGGAGTGCAGGTATCCACTCAACGTGATGATTTCTATTCCTTTGGGTATATACCCAGAAGTGGGATTGCTAGATCATATGGAAGATCAATCTCTAGTTGTTTGGGAAAACATCATACTGTTTTCCACAGTGGTTGTACTAATTTACAGTCCCACCAACAGTGTAGGAGCATTCCCTTCTCTCCACAGCCTCATCAGCATTTGTTATTCTTTGTTTTTTTGATTATAGCCAGTCTAACTGGGGTAAGATGATTTCTCAATGCAGTTTTAATTTGCATTTCCCTGATAACTAGTGATATTGAGCATTTTTTCCTGTGTCTCTTGGCCATTTGTATGTCTTCCTTTGAAAAATGTCTATTCAGCTCCTTTGCCTATTTTTTAATTGTGTTATTTGTTTTTTTAACTGTGTAATTACTTGAGTTCCTTGTATATTATGCATATTAATCCCTTGTCAGATGCCTAGTTAGCAAAAATTTTCTCCCACTCTGATGGTTGTTTCCTTTTCTGTGTAGAAGATTTTTAGTTGGATATAGTCCCATTTGTTTTTCTTTAGTTGCCTGTGCTTTTGGATTCATGTTCACAAAGTCTATGCCTAGACCTAGTTCCTGAAGTGTTTCACCTATATTCTCCCTTAGCAGTTTTACAGTTGCAGGTCTTATACTTAAGTCTTTAATCCATCTTGAGTTTATTTTAATATATGGTGAGAGATGCATGTCTAGTTTCATTCTTCTGCATATGGATATCTAATTTTCCCAGCACCACTTACTGAAGAGGCAGTCTTTTCCCCAATGTAGGTTTTTATTGCCTTTGTCAAATATCAGATGGCTGTAAGCCTGAGGGGTGATTTTTGAGTTCTCTATTCTGTTGCATTGGTCCGAGTGTCTACTTTTACATCATTACCATGCTGTTTTGGTTAATATATCTTTGTAGCATAATTTGAAATTAGGTAGTGTTATGTCTCTGGCTTTATTTATTTTTTTTGCTCAGGATTGCTTTGGTTATTCAGGTTCTTTTGTTGTTTTGTATGAATGTTGAGATTGTTTTTTTCTATTTCTGTAAAAATGTCATTGGTATTTTGATGGGGATTGCATTGAATCTTTAGATCACTTTGGGTAGTATAGACATTTTCACAATGTTAATTTTTCCAATCCAAGAACACGGAATGCCTTTCCATTTTTTGTGTCATCTTTAATTTCTTTCAGTAGTGGTTTGTAGTTCTCATTGTAGAGATTATTCACCTCCTCTGTTAAGTTGATTTCTAGGCATTTTATTTTTTTCATGACTGTTGTAAACAGGCTTACTTTCTTGATTTCTCTTTCTCTTAGTTCATTATTGGAGAATATAAATGCAACTGATTGGGGGGTATTTATTTTGTATCCTGCAACAGTACTGAAATTATTAATGAGCTCTAGGACTTTTTTGATAGAGTCTTTAGGTTTTCCTATTTATAATATCATGTCATCTGAAAATAGAGATGGTTTGACTTCATTTTTTTCAATCTGGATGCCCTTTATTTCTTTCTCTTGCCTGATTGCTCTGGCTAGTACCTCCAATACTATGTTAAATAGAAGTGGTGAGAGTGGACATCCTTATCTTGTTTCTGTTCTTAAGGGAAAAGCCTTCAGGTTTTCCCCATTCAAAATGATACTGGCAGTGGGCTTGTCATAGATGGCTTTTATTGTGTTGAGATAATTTTCTTCTATGCCAAATTTGTTGAGAGTCTTTATCTTGAAGGGATGTTGAGTTTTTTCAAATGCTTTTTCAGCATCTATTGAGATAATTATAACAGTGAAGAACCTTCTTAATACATTCAAGGTATACAGAGGGAAGAGAAATAAGGTCCTATAAGAAGACAAGGACAAAGAGAAGGGCATTCAACTGTGTCTTGGAAGATTAGACAAAGCTTGCTGGAGTAATTAAATGGATAGGAGAGAGAGGATGTCATGATGTAGAGGAAAACATAGACCTGCAAGGAATTCAGTAGGATGAGGTGAATTTACAGACTATTTTTTTCTCTTTGTTTTGTTTATGTCCAGCTCTTTAAAAAATGTCTTTGAATATAATTTCTATTATCTGAGATATGTCTGCAGTTTCAGTAAGTAGCTCTAAACACAAAGACCTTGTCACAAACACAGTGGTCATAAATTTTTATTTGAGACTCCAAAACAACATCTGCAAAATCTTTTTTTTTTTGTAGATCATTGGCCCCAAAACATGGATATGTGGGCTTTCCCACCAGCTCTTTAAAAAATGTCTTTGAATATAATTTCTATTATCTGAGATATGTCTGCAGTTTCAGTAAGTAGCTCTAAACACAAAGACCTTGTCACAAACACAGTGGTCATAAATTTTTATTTGAGACTCCAAAACAACATCTGCAAAATCTTTTTTTTTTATTGTAGATCATTGGCCCCAAAACATGTATATGTGGGCTTTCCCATGCATTCCACCCAATAGGCAGGAGGAGTAGGGTACATTTGTAGACCTAACAAATTCTACCAAGTTTTAAAGTTATCAATATTTTACATCTACCTCAGTAAACAAGTTAACCATAATTTCTGAGAGGTATATTAATAACTAATAGCTAATCCAGTCATTGTCATCTTGATCTTAATGCTTTTCTGGATTGACAGAGAGTAGTTATGACTTCAAAAATTTTTACACGTGAAATTGCAAATTTTTCTGGCAGTGAGATGGTCTAGAAAAAAAATGAGTAATCCATAGTGTAGTATTTGTCATCACTTCATGGTTTGTGTTTGCAGTACAGTACATAGGAAGACCTTGATTTCCAACTTTATATTATACCTGTAATCAAAACATAAGTAATACCAAAGTACAGCTTGAAACTCCTCAATGTCTTACTGTTCTTACCCTAAATAAGATTTGTATGCAATACTGGAAAATTCCCATACAAATGTATAAAGTTGATGACCAGTGTTTGATCTAACAAAGTCAGTTCCCTACTAAAAACTCTTCAATGCCTGGCTTAATGATCACCTTCATGATGTTCGGAAAGGCACATACATCATGATCTACATTACTTTCACCTCTTGTTAGGCTTCCTTCTTATGCTTAAGCCATATTGAATTTTTTCAGTTTTGCTTTACAAGCTGGTCCATGTTCTCATCTTCCACTTGTGTGCATGCTATTTTGCCTGCCTGGATGTTCTTACACCATTTCATCTGACTAATGTATACTTAGCCTTCACAGTTAAAGGTACGGGTCACCTATTCTAAGAACCTTTTCTCAGGGATTCAATATGGGTTAGTTGCCCCTTAAAATTGTTTCCTATATGCCTTATCCTTTACCACAACCTTTGCTACATTGTTCATGCATTTATACTTCCGAAAAAATAGAAGTTGTATATTGGAGGCAGGGAATGTGAATTATGTCTCTATTTCAAATGTCCAGTACTATTTTTCTGGTCATTAGTAGTTGCTTCTTAAATGTATATTAAATAGATAAGGAAAAATATCCTGATAAACACTGTTTCTCCCTCCCATTATTCAATATGGCAAAAGCATAGGAACATTTTAAAGTTGGTTTAGAAATGCTGGGTTATTTTTCCTCTGTCTTTATATTGAGTTTTTATTCATTTAATTCATGTGCTAGAGAAAATTGATTTTCTTACCTGACTTCTTAACTCAGCAGTACAGTTTTGACAATGCTGGAGCCTGGTGTTTTTGTTTATTGTTTTTGTGTGCTCTGATGGATTTCATTGGTTTGTTCTGTACTGTTTACTATTGTAACCTGAATTTCAATGAGAGTTTGGAAGTGTCACAGGATGTGTCTGTGTATGTGTGTGTTGCTTATAAAGGGAGAGAGCCTAAGGTTTGTGGGTTTAATATCCATTATTCTTTACTTTTTGTTTTGCTAGACTAGTTTATGTGCATTATTAGAGATATGTCTTTTTTATAACAATATCTGAAATTACTGCAGGATAATCCCATAATTCTGGGAGATGTTTAAACATTCGACATCTTAAAATAAGAACGCAAAACCATCAAAAATCTGTTAACTTATTCTAAACAATCTGAACCTGTCCTTAATAAGAAAGTTTTGCTCCTTATATAGCTTTTCGAAATCTTTCATCAAGTGTCTTTTTATTTTAATAAAAACAATAGTTAGCAACTATTAATTATCTCTACTGTACACTCAGTCAAAAAACATTAAAATAATTTTCCAGAGATCAAATTGATAGTGATAGAACACATTTTTCTTGAATCTCAGCCCTGGTCTCTATATCACTGAACTATAATTTAGAATAAATAATTGGAATTTACTGACAATATTTCAAGCAAAAATATTACATACATTTATCTGACTTTTTAAAGACAACTTTGCTCATGAAAATGTCTTTACATTAATTCTGGAGCTTCATCCTATAGATGATACAGGATCTACAGGGGTACACTGATGTGATAATGGAAAGACACCAACACAACAGTCACCACTACACTGTTCACCTCTTCTATCATGTTAGTAATGAAAAGCAACAACCACAGAGATGGTTTTCTGCTGTATCAAAAAAAAATTTTTTTAAAGCAGGAAAAAAAACTCTGCTTTCATGTCTTCAAGTGTTATTGGGAAAATGATACAAAACTGTCTTTAATCATCTTTGTCTATTTCTTCCTTCTACAAAATTATCTAAAACACAGTTGTCTAGAAGAGCTAATTTATGTTAATCGTGTATCATGTATATTATACATTTATATACATTACCGTTTGATGATAGCAATGAACAATGCCTGATATATATCAGACAAATGAAGTAGGATAGAAATAGTTCATAAAATTTAAAAGTTAAAAGAATACATTACTACCATCTCCACCTCTCAGTAAATTAAAATATACTTTAGAAAGGGATATATTCTCTGAACTCTAACCTTGACAGCATGAAGGTAACTTTATACATCTTAACAACTATAATTTTTAAAGTTGTTACAAATGTTTTCCTTATATGAGCCATTATTTGCTTAACTATAAAAAATGGTTTTAGTTTTGACAACTGGAGTCACATAAACTAAACAATCTTTTTTAGGACAACCCTTCAAAAAATTAAGACAGTAAGCTTTTTTTTTTTCAAAATCAATAATAATTCCTTAATGTAATCAAAATTATATGTTCAAATTTCTCTAATTCTCTCCTCATCCTTCTTACTTTCATACAATTGATTTGTTCACATCAAGATCTAAACAAGTTCTTCTTGTTGCATTGGTTGCTATGTTAGCTGTCTCTTCAATTTCTTTTCATCTGTAGGTTCCCCCTTCATCTAATATTTTCCCTTTACCCCATAAAGTTACCCAAGGTCTGGATATTCTGTCTCCATACCAGTAGTGTCATTTAACATGTTCCTCTGTCCCCTACATTTCCTGATGATTGATTGCTGGATCTTGAGGCTTGTTCTCACTTAAGTTAGGTTTGACTTAAGAGGTATATGTTCTTACTGCAGGAGGCCCATTATGTCTGATCATCTCTCTGTGATGTTAGCATCATTGATGGTCATTTTCTAGATCTGTTATTTTAATAGAGGTTAGCAAAATACCATATTTTAATCATTTTGTTCCTTTTTTATTTACTAGCTGAGATACTTCAGTAGGTAGAAATGTTCCCTCCTCAGCTATTTATGGTCAACATGAAGAACAATTATATAGGAAAGACAGGATAAATGTTTGACTCTTCCTTTTACTTACTAGTTTTAGAAAAATGATTTTTTCCTTCCCATCTACAAAAGAGACAGAGTTTTTTGCTTTGTTTCATTGCTATTATTTATTTATTTATTTATTTATTGTGTGTGTGTGGTGGTAAGATTTAGTCTCTTTCCCTTTCTCATTAGCATTTTTGCTCTACAAGTGTGTTTTGTTCTTTCATGTGTATTTCTGGTTGTTATTATCATTTTTCAGATTCCAGATGCAGGAATCCTTTGAGGATTTCTTGCAGGACTGGTCATACTGTGGTGAATTCCTGTGGTTTTTGTTTGTCTGAAAAATACATTATTTTCCCCTCATTTCTGAAGGATAGCATTGCTGGGTACAGTATTCTTGGCTGGCAGTTTTTTCTTCTTTTTTCTCATTTAGTATTTTGAAAATATCACCCCATTTTCTTCTGGCCTGTAAGTTCTGTTGAGAAGTCTGTTGTTAATCTGATAGGGGCTCACTTATAGGTGGCTCAACACTTTTTTCTTGCTTCTTTTAAGCTTCTCTCTTTGTCTTTGAGCTTTACTTTTTTGAATATAATGTCCCTTGGAGAGGACCTTTTCAGGTTGAATCTGTTTGTGGATCTTTGAGTCTCCTGGATCTGAATGTCCATGTCTCTCTCTAAACCTGAGAAGTTTTCCATTATTATATGTTGAATAGGTTTTCCATGCTTTTTTTCTTTCTCCCCCACTTCTGGAACACCCATGATTCTAATGTTTGTTGTCTGCAAGCTGTCTTAGATTTTCTTCATTTTAAAAATTCTTTCTTTTCTTTTTTTTTTTTTTTTTTTTTTTTTGGCCTGCCTGGGTTTTTTTTTTTTTTTTTTTTTGCAGGTTTTTTTAGTTTTTTTTTTTTTTAAAAATTTTTTTTTTTTTTTTTTTTTGGCCCCCCTGGGTTTTTTTTTTTTTTGTTTTTTTTTTTTTTTTTTTGCAGGTTTTTTTAGTTTTTTTTTTTTTTAAAAATTTTTTTTTTTTTTTTTTTTTTTTTTTTTTTTTTTTTGGCCTGCCTGAGTTATTTTGTTTTTTGTTTGTTCTTTTTTTGATTTTTGAATTTTATGAAGAATTAGTGGTTTATTAAGGCATTTTCAACTTTTCTTCATAAGTGAATTAACATGCTCATACTTAATTAAAATCTAGTTTTTGAGATATCTTCAAGTTATTTATTTTTATTTTTATTTTTTTTCTTTATTATGCATATTCATGGGATTTAAAGCTGATCATCACCACCTGTGCCCAAGATGTGATGGTAAGATGAATACTATCAGCATGTGCATTAGCACAAATTGCAATTATTCCCCATGTCCTCCACACAATTAATCCCCAACCTCAATCCCCTTCCCTCTTCCCACCCGACTCTACAACCCTAGTATGTGCTCTCCCTCTGCAAGTGCAACACACCATTGTGGTCTTTTTTCTATTCTTTCTCTCTTAGCTCCCACTTAGGGGTGAAGACACATAGTAGTTTTTTCCTCTGTGCCTGGCTTATTTCACTCAACATAAGTTTTTCCAAGCTCATCCATGTTGTTGTGAATGACAGAATTTCATTCTTTTTTTATGGAAGAATAGTATTCCATTGTGTATATATATCACATTTGCCATATCAAGTCATCGGTCAATGGTCATTTAGGTTGCTTCCATATCTTCGCCACTGTAAAAAGAGCTGCAATGAATATGAGAGTGCAGGTGTCCCTTCAACATGATGATTTCTATTCCTTTGCGTATATACCTAGAAGTAGGATTGCTGGATCATATGGTAGATCTATCTGTAATTTGAGAAACCTCCATAGTGTATTCCATAGTGGTTGTACTAACTTACAGTCCTACCACCAGTGTAAGTGTGTTCCCTTTTCTCCACATCCTCACCAGCATTTGTTATTATCCATCTTTTTGATTATAGCCAGTCTAACTGAGGTGAAATGATATCTCAGTGTGGTTTTAACTTGTATTTCCTCAATAACTAGTGATATTGAGCATTTTTTAAGTTCCTTTTGGCCATTTGTATGTCCTCCTTCAAGAAGTGTTTATTCAGCTCATTTGCCTATTTTTTAACTGGGTTATTTGATTTTTACTGATAATTGCTTCAGTTTCATATATATTCTGGATATTTATCCCATGTCAGATATGTAGTTCGCAAATATCTTCTCCTATTCTGAAAGTTGTTGTTTCACTCTGTTGATTGTTAGCTTTACTCTGCAGAAGCTCCCAAGTTAGATATAGTCCCACTTATTTTTTCATTTGTTGCTTGTGTTTGGGCGCTTCTGTTCATAAAGTTTGTGCCCAGTCCTAATTTCTGAAGTGTTTCCCTATGTTTTCCCTTAGTAATTTCACAGTTTCAGGTCTTACACTTAAGTCTTTAGTCCATTTTGAGCAAATTCAAGTATATGGTGAGAAGTGCAGGTCCAGTTTCATTCTTCTGCACATGGACATCCAATCCTTCTAGCACCACTTACTGAAGAGGCAGTCTTTCCCCCAATGTGTGTTTTTGTTGCCTTTGTCAAATATCAATTGGCTATAATCTATGGGTTGATTTCTGGGTTCTCTATTCTATTCCACTGGTCCAACTGACTATTTTTATGCCACTACCATGCTATTTTGGTTACTATAGCCTTGTAGTATAGTTTGCTGTCAGGTATTGTTATGCCTCTGGCTTTATTTATTTATTTTTCCTCAGTATTGCTTTGGCTATTCAGGGTCTCTTTCTGTTGTTCCACATGAATGTTAGGATTGTTTTTTTCTATTTCTGTGAAAAAGGCCATCGATATTTTGATGGGGATTGTGTTGAGTCTGTAGATCACTTTGGGTAGTATGGACATTTTCACACTAATTCTTTCAATCCAAGAGCATGGAAAGTCTTTCCATCTTTTTGTGTCGTTTAATTTCTTTCAGTAGTGATTTGTACTCTTCATTGTAGAAATCTTTCACTTTCTTGGTTATTGATTCCTCCTGTTCTTTTCATTTTTTTGGTGACTACTGTAAATGGGCTTACTTTCTTCATTTCTCCTTCTGTTAGTTCATTATTGGAGAATATAAATACAATTGATTTGGGTGTGTTGGTTTTGTATCCTGAAACATTACTAAAATTATTAACTGGCTCTAAGAGTTTTTTGATAGTGTCTTTAAGTTTTTCTATTTATAGGATCATGTCATCTATAAATAGAGACAGTTTCATTTCATCATTCCAGTCTGATGCCCTTTATTTCTTTATCTTGCCTGATTGCTCTGGCTACTTCCTTCAGTACTATGTTACATAGGAGTGGGGAGAGTGGCATCCTTGTCTTCTTCCTTTTGTTAAGGGAAAGGCTTTCATTTTTTCCCCATTCAAGATGATATTGGCAGTGGGATAATTGTAGATGGCTTTTATTGTGTTGACATACTTTCCTTCTATACCTAATTTGCTGAGTGTCAACAGCTATCACTTTACTTTCCTCTCCTCCTCCATCTCCATGTCTTGCAACATTTTTCAAAGAGTTCAAGATGAAACTCTGTCAGACACCATCAACATTCTCCCTTTAGATTTATCAAGACCCATTGACAATATACTTGGTAATGGTGATTAATTAACTACTAATATGTGAACCTGTAACTCATTCAGTCTATAGTCTCTCATATCATTCACAATATATTGCACTAAAATTTGTTCAATGACTTACAGAAATCAGATACACTGTATCTACACTGTTCACTTCTATTACTTTAGTAAGGAAAAGCAACAACCACAGAGATGGTTTCCAAAGATTTCTTCTTACTAAATTTATTCAGCTCCCTAAGTGATTAAAAGACATTTTTCTTTTGTTTTTTAAGTGTTAAACAAAACATAAATACCATACCAACATACCGTACCATACCATACCATACCATACCATGCCATGCCATGCCATACCATAACATTACATAACATAACATAGCATAACATAACATAATGTAACATAACATAATATAGTAGAAATGCATTATGCAGTGACTGATTTTCCCCTAGGTTACATTCTGCCCTCCTTTCATTTTGCATTAGAAATCAATTCCAATTCTCAGAGTTTTAGCATTGCACATAACTGCCTGATTAAAAATCCTATTTCACAGTTTCTTTGTAAGTTCATGTGGACATGTGACTAATTCTTTGCAAATAGAATGTAGGTGTAAGTGATATGTACAACTTCCACATCACTTCCCTAGAAGGACATTGGTTGCTTTCTACTGCCTCTCCAGCTCCCATACTATAGGCTAGAAAGGGCTGTGATGCTTACATGCAGCTTCTATTATGCAAATCAGGTAAACACCTATTTGAATTGTGAAACATTAAGATAGAAGAAAGCCAGATTTCCTCTTGACCTTATGGAGAGCTGCCTGCCTCTACACTACTGTGTAAATAAAAATAAGATTCACTCTTGTTTTCAGCTTCTGTACTTGAGATACATTTTCTACATCAGATTAGTTTATATCGTAACTTTTACCCCTATATAGTCAGTGTTATATTTTTACATATTAAGCTTTATCATATTTGCTCCAGATCTTTTTTTTAATAAACTAAATAGTATAGATACTATGGAATGATTCTTCTCCCAATCATCATATTTTTCTCTCTCCTTTCACAGAGGTAATCAGAGTGTCTCTGACTGAGCCAGACCAGACCTCATAGACTAGTAGGAAGGACTACTTATTGCTTTCAGTCTGATTTGCTATTGAACCAGCAAGCAAGCAGTGAAAAAGATATGCCAGAAAATGTTAGAAATGAGTTAAAAAACATAGCTTCTCAGCGCCATGTGCAGTTGCTCATACAGATGAATTAATAGTTTGGCAAGAAAGGTAGCCTGCGCAGAAAGGGAGATTTGCCATGCCAGAGGATTCCAAAGTGTTTTATACCATTAGACTTGAGAAGGGGAACATGTAAGTACTTAATGTCTACCTGACATGTAAAAGTAAAATTTTTTTTTGCTGTATAACAATGATATTTAAATGTTATTGTAATATCAAAATTTAAGAAAACTGGGCCCTAGCCTATCATAGTTTTATGATTTTCCTACATTCAGTGGTATTTTTAAACCAGATGTTCAGTCTTTACAACACAGTAATCGAGTTTAGGGATAAAGAATTGTTAAGTATGAACACCCATTACACTGCACGATCACTCTGTAAATATTTTTAAATTACATCAAATTCATATTAGAGTAAAATACAGTCAAAACTAGCAAAAATGAGGTAAAAGTGATGAAAAGAGTAATGATTTTACTGTAGAGTTTTTACTGTGATTTAGGGTTTTCTGCTTTTTAGTATGTATAAAAATTCATACAATAATGGAAAATCTGTACCACCTGATAAATTCAATCATATAAAATTTGTTTGATAACATTACCAATCAGAAATTTCCAAATGAAACAACCATGCTTCAACAGAATTAAGTATTAACATCTAATACCAAAATAATCCATCTTTTGATTAGTGTAGTTCCCTACAGAGCTTTATAGTTGCATCACCTTTGCTTGTGCTACTGAGTCGAACCACTACAAATATGGGGGTCTTCTGGAAGTTCATGGAAAGATTGATATATTTTAATTCTATTTTTCCATGAACTTTTAGATGTCCCTCATATACATATGTAGTTTTTTTTATTTTTATCTCATTTCCAAAGTTGGTGATAAATGTTTATAAAATGTTGGTGATTAAGTGTATGGTAAAAGAAATGTTTTTGAAAAACAGTTTAAAAACTTAGCTTCTCAGTATATGCTAGTACTGGAGCTTGGTCTTCACCATATCAAAAAATCCTTCAGTCACAATATTCAAAAAGTCATACCAGTAATATTATATTAGCTTGGGATTCCCTTGAAAAAAAGACCTGGAGGTAAGGGTTCAGATATTGCTATGGTTTAAATATGTCCCTCAAATATCATGTGCTTGGAAACTTAATCCCAATACTACAGTGGGAAGTGGGGCCTAATAAGAGGCTCTGCCTTAATGAATTAATTAATGTTGTTATGGAGGGAGTGGGTTAATGATCACGAGAGTGGGTTTGTTATAAAAGCAGGTTTGTCTTCCTTTCGCTTCTTGCCCTCTTTGGCACTGTGTTGCCCTCCTGTCTTGGCCAGGAGGAAATGCAGCAAGAAGGCACTCACCAGACTACAGCCCATCAATCTTGGACTTCCTGGCTTCCAGAACCATGAGAAATAAGTTTCTTTTCTTTATAAATTATCCAGTCTGTGGTATTCCGCTCTAGCAACATGAAGTGAGCTAAGACAGATATAGAGTTTTTGTTTGGTGAAGTGATCTAGAGTACAGGAGTAAGATGGCAGTATAATAAAACAAGAAAAGAGGAAAAGTCAGTTCAAAGGAACTTTGTTAAGGTGATTTCTGTCATGGACATCTGTGGCTTAATTCCACTGGGGATGGTCTGATTATCTGTGTAGAATGTATCCCAGAATTTTCTACCTGTCATATGGGAGGGTGTGGGGAGGTGAAAAAGAGTATTTTTTACCTCTCCTCCTTTTCTATCATGTCTTTACTTCCATGCCTTTATATCCCCAGTCGGATCAGCAATCATTGACATATTACAATAAAGGAAGCTCTCACTTTGCACAGTACCCTGGAACCGTAAAAAAAAAAAAAAAAACCTACGACTGAGCAGAATGATCTTAATTGTCCATGGAGAAACTGACAACTGTGTCTCTGATATTTAAAAATGTTTTTCAAAACATTAAAATCTCTCTTACTGTTACTTATAAGTATATAGAATTTTTTTTAAATAATAAAGCTAATATTTTAGTCCACTATAATTAAAGTTGTAAATTAAAACATTACACATTAGAAAGACTGAGAATTAACTTGTTTTAATTTTTTGTGGAAAACTTAGTCTGAATTGTGCTTGCCTCTTTCTCTTCAAATAACTAATGATAGGCCTAGGCAAATTATCATACTTTCTAGGTTTGGATTCTCTTCCAACATTTCAGCCTTACACTTTCAATGTCTTGAAATATATCTGAGATTTTTCTTTTTAATGTGAAGTGGTTTGGTTTGGTTTTGTCTTATTTCTGGCATCATTTCCTCCGTGACATTTTTATTTGTTTTGCCACAATCAGTTTCCTCATTTATGTCAAGAAGCTCCACTAAGCTCCTCTGGGGGCGTATCCTAATGTTGTTCAAATGGTGGTGGTGTTAACATTCCTATGGCCAGCTATTTCTTCTATAACTCCACATATATTTTAATCAAATTTCACTTCAAGCATTAATCCTGTTTTGCTGCATGTTCAACATTGTTGGCCAATTACCTCTTTTGATCATCCATTTTTAGAAAATGTCACATGGACTTATCTCTGGGAGACAATGAGGCAACACAACCGCATGCTTCGCTGTCTGTGAGTGAACTGAATAATAGATTCAGTGACCAATCACCAACAGACTTTGAGAGTAGTGATGTGGTCAGTGGTCATGATGTACATCTGTTATTTACATAGTGTTTTATGGGCTGAATAGCTAGCAATGATGTTTGCACTTTAAGCAATTGGTCACAGAAAATATACAGTGGTACTTAAAATTCGAACTGTGTTGTTGGAGGACTGGTATTTAACTAAGTGGAACTGCAATGGAGCAACTGAAATTTGTTCATATTGAGACTGTGCAAACATTGCTTACCAGCCTTATCTACCTGTATTTCTGTATTTTACATATATTTATGTAAAATGGAAAAGTAAGATGCAGATATCATAATATATAGGCACAAATAGTTTAGCATGCATTTTCTAAAATTGAGTTCTTTTGTTTTTCTTCTTTAACCAGGATTGAAAGTTTCACACCCTATATTTATTTGTAATGTATTAGTCTTTTAGTAGTTTTCTTTTACTTATGACAATTTTTTTTTGAAAATTCAAGGCCAGTGGTCCTGTAGAAAGTCCCATGTGTGGATTTGCCTGTTGCTTCCTTGGAGTTACACCAAAAGGTTTAATTAGATTCGAGATAAGTATTTTTGGCAAGAATATTACATATCACATCACATTAGAAAGATATAATATTAATTTGTCCCACTCTTAGTGGTGCTAGGTTTAATCATTGCTGTATGTTTGTTTGCAAAGGTAAGCTTATTTCTTTGAAATAAAAAGTAGAGCTTCAAGGTAAGATTCAGTATGTCTGGGCAGCTCAATGGTCCTTGCTAACAAGAGCCAGAAGAGCATGTATAAATTACCAAGTTTGTTTGCAAAGGTAAGCTTATTTCTTTGAAATAAAAAGTAGAGCTTCAAGGTAAGATTCAGAATGTCTGGGCAGCTCAATGGTCCTTGCTAACAAGAGCCAGAAGAGCATGTATAAATTACCAAAAACATATTTTAAAGGCACTAGAGAGCAAGGAAGTAATCAAAATTAAATAAATTAAAATTCTAGACAGTGGAAAACTGATCAGAAATGAGCTGATACTCAGAAACCAGTTCTTGTTTTTTTCTGTATTTGTTTTAATTTTTTCGTGGCTTGGGTTAGGGGAAGCAGGGGTACCTGATGATTCTGGGTGCAGACTGAGAATCAAAACCTACAAAAGACAGAGGGCATCTTCTGTCCAATAAAGGTTTTAACAGTTTCCAGGGCCTCAATTGATAGAATTGGAGACTTGAAGAGCCTTTAAAAAACAGACAGACTCCCCTTCATTGTGTTCACTGAATTTAGAGGCTGGGTTGTGGGGGAAGAGTTTATCTTAAAGCTTGTACAAGTTAAAATAAAATGTTCTCCAATTATAGAGTTTTGAGGAAACACTTACTACAGGAAGGGGACCTGAAACAAAACAGGCGAGAGATGGAAGCCCCTGTGGGGTACTGGATTGCACAGCTTCTTTGCATGTGTGGCAGCATGGTCCAACACTGGGTGCAGGTACAGGCTGAGAACCCCAGGCTGATCCTGTCTGAGGCCATTGCTGGGGACAGAGAGAAGCAGTAATTTCAGCATTTACAGGAGGCTGGAGTGATGAAATTGAAAACTTCAGGAGCCTCAAACACACAGCCAGTCTCCATCTCAAAACATTGCCTAAATTATGAAGTCCTATCGGGTACGAGACTATAAAAAATCAAACTGAAAAGCTCTAAAGGTCAGGACTGAATCAATATTTCAGAGCTGAGCAGGCAGAGACTCACCAAGCTCACAATCAAAATACACACACATACACACATGCATGCAGAAAATAGCAAATAAAATGTAGAGTTAGTCTTACCCAAACTATGATCCAGCTCCCACTCACCTTAATGCTTGAGTGGATTGAGGTGATTAGGCAATCAATTGGCCCAAATGAGGAAAGAACCCTTTTGCTTGGAAGACACTAGCATCTTCAGTTTCCAATATTGTTTTATAGACATGCTTCAGAATGACATGAAAATTATAGACATGTAAAAGGGCAAAGTTATTGAAGGAATAATCAAATATTATACTTAATAAATAAATGCTGACAGTATCCTCTCTGAGATTGGGAATGAGAATGAAGAAGCATACTTTCATCACTTCTATTCAAAATTACATTGGGGGTAATAGCCAGCTCAGTAAGGAAAATAAAAAACCATAAATTAGAGCTGTAAATAAAGAAATAAAACTGTCAAAGAAATCTATAAACAGAAAATGCAAAAAAAAATTGCAATATTGCAGGATACATATTCAATATAAAAAGGTCATTTTAATTACTATATGTCAGCAGTAAACAAAAAGAAAATAAAATTAAAAAAATAAATTCTGAAAAATACCAAATACTTAGAAATAAATAACTGATGTGATTAACCTCTAAAGTAAAAGCATAAAGTGTTGAGAGAGATTAAAGCATACATGAATAAATGGAGAAATATGCTATGTTTATGCATTGGAACTTAATAATGTTAAAGTAAAAATTTTATGCAAAATAACCTATAGATTAAATATATGTTTAATAAAAATGTTATTAGTTACTTTTGAAAAAATAAATTGACTTTAAAACTCACAAGAAATGCAAATAGCCAAGTATACACAAAACATTCCTGAAGAAGATTGCTGTTGAGTGCTATATATCGAGAACTACAAGAAAGCTATAGTAAGACAGACCTTATGACATTGGTGTAAGAATGAACAAACTGAACCATTGAACAGAATGGTCACTCCAGAAACAGATCAACACATATATAGTCACCTGAGTTATGACTACAGTACAGTGAGGATAAAATGACCCTTTTAGTAGAGTGCTAGAATAATTAAAAACTGATATAGAAGAAAATATACCTTGTGTTCAGCTTTTGGTCATACCATTGTAACAGGGTCTAGAAACAGCTTCCTACTGTAAACACCTAGAACATGCAACAAAATATATAAACAATAGTTTTCAGGTAGTGCAAGACCATGACCTATTCTGAAAAAAAAGAGTTAAACAGGCTAAGTTCCACAATTATCCAGGTTTTCTGTTTGAAGGCAAATTCTAGATTGCAGAACAAGAAAGCAATACCCAAACAGTCCAGAATTCTCACTGATTGAGTGGAGACAGTGGAGTTAAAAGAGATAATGTTGACTAGATTGTACTAGATTAAGTATGCAAGTGTGGCTGTATTAATATCAGATAAAATAGATTTCAGAATTATTATTATTACCAAAAAATAAGGATATTTCATAATAATAAAGGGATCAGTTTATCAAAAAATCAGAGAGATCTTAAATATGTATGAACCAAATAAAAATGCTTCTAAATACATGAATCGAAATTGGCACAACTAAAATAAGAAATAGAAAACTCTACAAATATAGGAATTTTTAAACATATGTCTCACAGCAATTGATAGAACAGTACACAAAGAGCTGAACACTATCAATCAACTTGACTTTATTGACATTTACAGAACACTCCAAACAAAATCTTCAGAATTTACATTATTTTCAAGGGGACATGGAGTAATCCGAAAGATTCATAAAATTCTGAATAATAAAACAGTTTTTAATAAAATTAAGGATATTAAAATAATAAGAGTGTTATCTGACAACAATGAAATATAGTAAAAATCAATAACAGAAAGATATCTGGGAAATTCCACATCATTTAAATATTAAACAACACACTTCTAAAAATGCAAGGTTCAAAAGACAAATCACAAGGGAATTTTTTAAAAATGTTTTGAACATAATGGAAATGAATACACAACTATGAAAATTTGTGGTATGCAGATGAAACAGTGCTTAAGAAATTTATAGCATTAAATGATAATATTAAAAAATAAGAAAGCTCTTAAGCCAATAATAATGCTTCCAAAATAATGAATTATAGGAATAAGAACAGAAGAAAAAATTAAACTCAAAATACACAGAAGAGCAACAGGAATCAATGAAATAAAACACAAAATAACAACACAGGAAACAATAAAACCAAATATTTTAAAATCAGTGAAATTAAGCATCTACCTAGTTGAAGCAGGGAATCACTACAAATCTTCCAGACATTTAAAAGAATAATTATGGAATATCATAAACAACTTTAGGGGACCACATATTTTTGGAAAGCAAAAGACATCAAAACTAACTCAGGAAGAAATAAAACACCTTTACATCACTATATTTATTAAAGAAACTAAATTTATAACTAAAACTTTCTCATAAAGAAAACTCCAAATCATCCCGGCCTCATATCTAACATTTAGGAAAGAATTAACACCAATCCTATACACATATAAAATGGAGAAAAGAACACTTTGGAGAATATACCAAATCCATGTGGAATATACGTTATAATACACGGTTGGCTTAGCCTTCTAAAAATTAATACAAATTACATGAAAAGAATTTATAATAAAAATATGGAAATTTCAGTGGATGTAGGAAAAGCATTTGACTTAAATCAACACACATTCAAAATAAAAACTAAAAAAGTTTTACTCCATTTCTAATATGCATTCATTCTATTTATGAAGACATTACAGTAAATTTGCAATGGAATGACAGGATAAAATAATATATTTTGTGTATTTCAAAATAAAAGACACCAGACTGGCTTCACTAAACATGAGAAACATGTCTCTAAACCAGTGACTTTCAAACATTTTTGTTTTATTGTAAACCAAAGTAGGATAAAATAATATATTTTGTGTATTTCAAAATAAAAGACACCAGACTGGCTTCACTAAACGTGAGAAACATGTCTCTAAACCAGTGACTTTCAAACATTTTTGTTTTATTGTAAACCAAAGT
>NW_007730235.1:40143-42120 GCF_000696425.1 Galeopterus variegatus
TGAGAAACATGTCTCTAAACCAGTGACTTTCAAACATTTTTGTTTTATTGTAAACCAAAGTAAGGCATAGATTTTACATTCAAACACAATATACACACATACACACACACACACAAACAAGCATACTTAACTTAGACAAAATTTTCATACAATATATACCTCAAAAATGTGTCATATACTGTGATTTCTCCCATTATATTGAGTTATATAATATTTTGTTCTATCATACTTTAAAATACTGCTCAAAGCCCATTAGAATATCTGTCATTGGGTCACAATTTACTATTTGAAAAGTAACTTACTGTAAACTATGAGTACTATAAATTCCCCCCAGAAGTGTTCCCACAAAGGAGGTAAACTATTGCAATGAGCACAAAGGCTACAGAATATATTCATTCATTTATAGCCATTCAACAAATATTTATTGAGCACTCACTGTATTAGCTTCCTAGAGCAGCCATAACAAAGTACCATAAAGTGGGTGACTTAACACAACAGAAATGTATTCTCTCCCAGTTCTAGAGACTAGACTTCTAAAATCAAGGTGTCAATAGTGCCGTGCTCACTCTGAAGTCTCTACAAAAGAATCCTTCTTCGCCTCCACCACTTTTTTGGTGGCTCCTGGCATTCCTTAGCTTGTAGAAACCTTATTCTAATCTCTGCTGCCATTTTCACATTTTCTTCTCCTTTATGTCTGTGTCCTCTTCTCTTCTTGTAAGGACATCAGTCATCAGATTTAGAACCTCCTCTCAATTTAGGATGATTTCATACTGAGATACCTTACTAATTATATCTGCAGGACTTTAATTCAAAATAAGGCTACATTCTGAGGTTCCAGATTGACATAAAATTTGGGGAGATACTATTTATGCCACATCACTACACTTATACTGTTCTAGGTTGCTGGGTCTATAATAATGAATGAGATGATAAGCCCTGCCCTTATTCTAAGTACCCAAGAAAAATAGAACAAAGAAGTCTGTTATATATACATCATCTCAAGCGTTATTTAACCAGGACAGATAAAACTCATTATAACTGCAAGAGAAGAATAGAGTGGCCAGCCAAACTAGGCAAATTATGAGTTTATTGGACTGAAGAGGCCAAAGTAGACAGGTTGTTGTATGGGCAGAGAATCTTAGTCAGTTTGGGCTGCTATAATTGAATACCATAGACTGTATGGCTTAAATCACAAACATTTATTCCTCACAGTTCTGGTGCCTGGAAAGTCCAAGTTCAAGGTGATTATAGATCCAATGTCTGGTGTGGGCATTCTTACTGGTGTGTAGATGGCCATCTTCTCATTGTATCCTCACATGGCCCAGAGCTGAGAGAGTCTCTTCTTACAAGGGCACTAATCCCATTCATGAGGACTCCACCCTCATGACCTAATTAACTTCCCAAGTCTCCACCTCCTAATACCATCACATTGGGGTCAGGATTTCAACATGAATTATGGGGGACACAACATTCAGTCCACAACAGAGAGCAAGAATGCAACGGAGCAGTCAAGAGTGTTATTGAAGTATATTTGGGTTAAAAACAAATGTGGGATAGAGTGAGCCCAGACCATCTGCACTTGTGTTTTTGCTGAGTGCAGCTTGGCTTCAATGGAGTTACTGGGCGTTCTTACAGAGGTCAAAACTTGGCCCACAAATCCAATCCTCACTCTTAAAGAACTTGAGTTTTCAGAAGAAAATATGTGATCTTTACAATTCATGAATTGTTTAATGAAGTAGTTTGCAAAATTCTGTGAACGTCAGATTCACCTTTCTGAAAATAAAGAAGTCTTACCCTATCTCCAAATTTCTGAATTATAATGTTCAGAAAGTGGGAATCAGCTACATACATTTTTGAAAAATTTCACAAATGGCCCAGAGAACTAAAGTTTTAGGATTAAAAATGTTGATAATTAAGAAAAATGCTGATCTCGCAGTTCCATCTTTATTATTTACTTGAGATTATCTGCCAATGTCA
>NW_007730235.1:43165-45086 GCF_000696425.1 Galeopterus variegatus
GAGGTTTGTTGGCTCCATTATGCACTATAATTTACCCTGATATGGAGGAAAACAGCTGTTTCGTGATCATGCTCTGGACATTTGCCACACTGGCATACTGAGTTAAAAATCCCAACTTGCCTTTCAGCACAGCAGTTCAGTATCTAGGCTGTTGGGAAATGAATGGAAGAGAGAATCCTTGGGCTTTCTCTTTTAATTCAATGACTTTGGTTCTCCTTTCTAATTTATGGCATGTTTTGTTACTTATCGATTGGCCAAATTTGTAGCAACACATAGCAATAAAAATATTACTTAAGATTTTATGTCTCCAAATCAAGATGTTCAAAGATTACCACAGTCATAAGTGAATCCCCTGGACTGCAACTAGTGGAGCATATAACCTCACAGTCTTATGAAGATGGTGTACTCCCAAATTAGGGACATAGCACAGTAGCTGGTGTCAGCAATTTGTTTCTATGCAATTTGAAATCAATAAAAAGCCCTCAGTATTAGTTATTATATATTGGTAATGTACCCGAATACAGATTGCTGCAGGACAAACCTTGAGAATTCTTTCACCTACAGAAATGTAAAACCTCATAAAATAAAACTATATTTTAAAATTTTAGTCTTAAAGGGTTCTAATATTAAGTGCACAAGACACTCAAAAAATTTGTATAATTGCTCTCCAGAAAAACGTAAGAATTTATTCTGAAACCATCCATATAGAATAGTCCATTTGATATTTGGAATATATCCCATATTCTCTTAATAATGACAGGTGCATTCAAAAAGCAAGAACATACTGAGACTCATTGGGAATTATAAAAAATTACTTCCTTTTGTAGAGATGCATCAATTTTCATATTCCTTTGGATACAGTTACTATACAGTGTGAATTTTCACTAATTTAACCATTACACTATGGAACAATCTACTAATAACTCACTAAGGATCATTAAACTTCACTTAAGGCACTTAGTGGTTTATCAAAGGGACAAAACCATTAATTCCATCTCCAAATAGACTCATAGGACAGGCATATTCACAAATCCATGGTCTATATAAGGAAGACATATATATGCATATACATTTAATCATTCAGCCTAAGTAATGACCATTCCATTTAAAGGTACAATTTCCATTATGCTCTTTTTTCTTGAGTACTCAAAGCCTGGGTTTGTTTGTAGGAGAATAATATTATGAAGACTCTATCAATAAACTAATGAATATCTGTAAATTTTAAGAGCATAAAATTCTTTCCCAAACCCTTGTGATTACATTCAGATATGAATAAACAGCCCGGCTTCTTGAAAATTATGAATCATAATTTTTTTGGACAGAAAATTGAGGTAGAAGTCACAATATTGAATGTAGTGAGAGTTGCAAAAGGACCTTCATCCTGTTTCCAGGAGAAACCAGCCATGCAGAGAAGATTGGAGCAGATCATAACTAACCTAGCACTGGAATGCGTTCCACAGATATCACACACTTGTAGGGACATAAGTTATTCCGTGTGTGTGTGTACACAACATCCAAATTCAGACACACATTCTAAATCTCATTCCCAGCACTTGGAGAAGAGGATATCAAGGAAGAGAAGGCCATAAATCTGAAGTAATGCCACTGATTGCTGAAGATGAATTTGCACAGGATAAGACAGTTTAATAGTTACCAGGTATTAAATGAGTTTCAGAAAATTTATTTTACTTACATTTATTTTGTGATGAAAAACTTTTTTCTTTAAAAGTCTGCTGCACATGAATGTGATAAATATTAAAAGTACAATTATGTTTTCGAGAAATATTTATAAAATATGTCACATTCATTAATAAAACACTTTAAAACAAAATAAATAATTTGTGTCATGACAGTGCCAGAAAAAAATAGGTCTACTAATTATATTGTATAAGGTGAGATTTTTGTTTGTTTAATGTGCATT
>NW_007730235.1:45489-157873 GCF_000696425.1 Galeopterus variegatus
GGAGAAGAGGATATCAAGGAAGAGAAGGCCATAAATCTGAAGTAATGCCACTGATTGCTGAAGATGAATTTGCACAGGATAAGACAGTTTAATAGTTACCAGGTATTAAATGAGTTTCAGAAAATTTATTTTACTTACATTTATTTTGTGATGAAAAACTTTTTTCTTTAAAAGTCTGCTGCACATGAATGTGATAAATATTAAAAGTACAATTATGTTTTCGAGAAATATTTATAAAATATGTCACATTCATTAATAAAACACTTTAAAACAAAATAAATAATTTGTGTCATGACAGTGCCAGAAAAAAATAGGTCTACTAATTATATTGTATAAGGTGAGATTTTTGTTTGTTTAATGTGCATTTTCCCCAAAATTCTCTAGCTTCCTTAGAAAAGTCTTTGAGCCCTGTACATGGAAACACATCATTGTAAAAGAGGACTTGAGAATGTGTTTATGTCTAACATAAAATATCTGTTGCTAAGGCCAAAAAAATAAAATAAATAAAATACTTGGAGTTCTTCAGCTCTCAACATAAGCCAATTCTTGAGAAACGAAATGTGTTTGCTTTATACAATACTATTCACAAGCAAATTATCCCAAAGTGCTTTACAAAGTAATTAGTTGGAGTCTAGTATGAGAGTTTGCAGGCAAACATAGGAGCCATTAAGACACTCAGCAATAGCTCACACACTGCTTTGGACATAAGATCCTGTTTTATTGAGAGTGGAGATGTTAGCTCAATTATAGAGTAATTTAATAGAATAATTGGAATTCCTTTGGGTCTGGTAAGTTTTACAGATCATCAAAAATGATAAGCTAACTCTAATTTTTTTTAATTTCTGAAAATATCCATGTGAATTAAAACATGTATTTGCCCTCAGGTAATTTATTTACAAGAAATGATTGTTATGAGGTTGGTTTATCACAGAAGAATACTTACATGATTCTTTCCAAAAGATACTTTATAGGATTGGTGAGGTGCTATTATTTCACAAATTTCTTTCTTTACCTTCCCCACTTGACAAATGTTTTACTTGTTTTTCCCTGAGCTTTCTTTACACAGGATTCAACCAGAAATCCATTTCTCTATTTTCACCGTATATGGTCCCTAAACTTTCTCTACGCCATAGTGGAGCTCTAACCTCTTTCATGAAAAATTCAGCGACTGAAACATCCACTTTCCTTATTTTATATCACATGTTTATTTTGATTATCACTTGGCTTTGACTCAGATTATGTTTTATTATTATTCATATTTTGAGAGTGAAATCCATGAGGACAGCAGTGTTTGTCATTTCATTGTATTCCCAATGCCTTGGGCAAGGAAGTGGCATGATCAGATGCAAGATTTCCAAAGCTCATGCAGAGAGCCGTCTGGAAGATGTATTGAAGAAGCAGATGGCAGGTATTCTGTTCTTATCTAAGAAATCATCNTGACAAATGTTTTACTTGTTTTTCCCTGAGCTTTCTTTACACAGGATTCAACCAGAAATCCTTTTCTCTATTTTCACCATATATGATCCCTAAACTTTCTCTACGCCATAGTGGAGCTCTAACCTCTTTCATGAAAAGTTCAGCGACTGAAACATCCACTTTCCTTATTTTATATCACATGTTTATTTTGATTATCACTTGGCTTTGACTCAGATTATATTTTATTATTATTCATATTTTGAGAGTGAAATCCATGAGGACAGCAGTGTTTGTCATTTCATTGTATTCCCAATGCTTTGCGCAAGGAAGTGGCATGATCAGATGCAAGATTTCCAAAGCTCATGCAGAGAGCTGTCTGGAAGATGTATTGAAGAAGCAGATGGCAGGTATTCTGTTCTTATCTAAGAAATCATCACATCATCGTGGAGCAGTTAAACAGCTGAGCTTCTGGCTTCTACTCACACCAGCCCAAGGTTTCTTCCTCACCAACTGATGTTCCAAATTCCTTTGGTCAAGGGGCCATCATCACTAGACACCATTTCACACATAAACAATCACTTACAGGCGGATTTGATAACATAACTGCTGTCTTGACCTTTTCACCATTATGAGTGTCAAAGGCAGCTGACTGGGATTAGCTCAGCAGCTGTCAGACAATTTCCTACCTTCCTTAGGTTCTTGCGTCACAGCCGGGACTGCCCCCAGCCAGCCCCTCTTTCTCCACAGGAGAAAGGAAAATAATCAGGAAGAATGAACTAAAGATTTAAAAATGGTGGTTGGATTCTTACCTAAAAAACATCATAAAATGTTAAGGGTCCTTTGCTATAAAACCTGTTCTTTGTTTCTCACACAATTGTTGTATATGCACAGAAGCCCTGGTTTGAGTGTTTACTGAATCAAGACCACGAAAACCATGGTTTCTGTTATGTAGAATGTGTTTTGTCAATTTATACTTTTTTACCAACTTTTTTTTTTTTTTTGTCTTGGGCCGGTGCTAACTTTGGAAATCTCTGGCCATGAGGCATTCCTTAGTAACAGGTGCAGCTTATTGTCAGCAAAACTAGATAGGTGCCATCTGTACCCTCTGCAAAGTGGATCCTAGATTCATCTCTGTGGTTACGGCCTGCACGTTGTTAAGTCTGTCTGACGCACAAGGAAACCCTGTCCTGGGCCAGAACACAATCTATCACATTTCAAGGATGAAACCAGTTGCCTGACATTAACTGTTATATCCCAGCCTTCCAGGAAATGTGGAAGTTACATGATCTATAAGGTTCAGTTTAGGCTGTCTTGTTTACCGGAGGCAAAAATAACAACCCACATAAGTGTATTCAAAAAGGACTTTATTAGCTCGCTCACATACAAAACAGTTCTGGTTAAAGCTTCCTTATTTCTGGGTTCATATGACGTCACCAGGACCAGTTCTCTCAAGTACTTAGCTCCATGTTCTTTGTGTTGGTTCCGTTCTTTGACAGGCATTCCCTTCATGGTACCAAGATGGATGCGACAGCGTCAGCTCTATATCCTCTGACATTCAAGTTCTATAGTCCCTGTAGATATCTAATTACAACTCATAAGCTGTGACTGGGTCAAGTGCTTCTACTTGAAACAATTGCTGTGGCCAGGAGAATGCAATATCTAATTCCAGAAACTGGAAATGAGTCAACAAACATCAAAGAGGCAAGAGCTTACAGTTGCAAAAGGGTGATTCACTGAGGAATGTCAGGGTCCTGTTTGGAATGGAAAGGGAGAATATATATAAATGGCCAAAACTGTAAATGACTGCTACAGTATAAACAGGGAAACTTTCTTGTTCTACTAAAGGTTTGCTTCAGTACCAATGACATTTCTTGTGATATACTATTCATCTATTTCCCTTATAAATTTTGGATGAAAATTTGCAAAAATATTTATGTAGAAAATACTGTCCTCACAATCTTCTCTACAAATTCACATGTATAATTATTTTATAAATATGTGAGTTTATAGATAATTATATATGAGGACACTTTAAAACTTTCATGGAAAATATAAAGATAACATGAATCTTTCCATGAACTTTTGAAGTACCCTCATATGCATATATAGAATTATTTTATAAATATGCGAACGGTGTATACACACACACACACACACATTTAGGACACATTAAGAACCTTTAACGGTATTTTGTCAGCTATCTAAGCTCTGGAAGTCTCTTTGGGTAACCAGCACCATCTTGAATGGGCAGAACAGGCTCTCAGTTGGGTTACGGTTTCATTATATTCTCAGTTTGATTAAAATTTCACCATGTTCAAGAATATCTAAATATTTCCTCCTATTAACAAATCCATTATTTATTCATTCAAAATATTTATTGAGCATCTCTTGTGCCTGACACTATGTTAGCTACTAAGGATATAATGAACTGGAAAGACAGAACCTCTGCTCTCATAAAAATTAAGCAAGGTGGTGAGAATGAATCTGAATATGAATTATGGACAACTTGCCAATGGATAAGAATTGAGAGTGAGGTACAGTGGGACATTAATGTTGCCTCCTACATATCTGACATACGACAATTGAATGGATGGTTCCCATTCTTTCTAATAAGGAACCCTGGAGGTTTGAGGGATGCTGAACAATTTTACTGCTCCTGCGACTCTGGTGGTATGTCTTGTGTTCTACATAGTTCTGGGCCTGTATTATTCCAGTCATTATATCATTGCTCCCTTCAGTAAGTGATCAAGTCTTAAGAGTTTCATCTTTACCTGAGGGTCACCATGCCTAACTCTTATTAGTATTTATTGGGCTCAACCCACTTTTCTGGACTGACTGAATAAATGGATAAGCAAATAAAGAGTCATGCATTGCAGTGCTTATAAATATACTACCACATTTTATCCCATTCTATTCATCATTGTCTTCTGTAGGAATCTTTTTTAAAAGTCAAAGTTCTGAGACTTTTAAATAGTAAATACCAGTTCAAATATGATCAGATTTATAATTACTTACAATAATTTATCCCCCTTTTAGAGAGTTTTTAATTCGACAGGAGGGGCAAAGAAATGACACTGATAACGTTCTTCTTCCGAGTTAATAAAGAGGCAACCACACACATGTTTTCTTTTGTGTAACTCTGAGGAAGGCTTGCTAAGAAAAGCCAGTTTCAACACTTAATGTTCTTTTCCCCTCCCAGTACCTATCATTAAGTGGGAAGTATTGGATGATAAGCTTGAGAAAGCAAGCAAGGGAGACATAAAGACCTATATTCTCCATGTTCAGGTAGTTAGATCTTGTCTTAAAGATGGTCATTTGGGAAACTTCATTTAAAAATATTTATTTTCTAAACATTCATTTGACCATATAAATGCCTTATAATTGACCATATATTGCAGCATTGAATTGTAAATTACCTTGTTTTTCTATTGAACTTTTCAAGCATTTATTTTATTTGCATAATATTTATGCTTTTAAGTTCCAGGACTATTTTGGTCTTCTTCATAATCTAATCTCATCCCTTACACCATCCTGACTATATGTTGTGCACTGATTGAATTGTGTCCCTCCAAGTTCATGTATTAAAAGCTTACTTCCCAATGTGACCGTGTTGAAATAGTGGGAAGTCCTATTATTGTAATTGAAAGGTAGGGCCTTGGAGAGGTGATTGGAGTAGGATCATACCCTTGTGAATGAATTAATAATGGTGGCCAAGGGCATGTTTCTGAGGGCTTTAAAAGAAGAGCACATGAGAAGTTCTCTCTGTGCTCTGCCATTTTCTGCCATGTGAGACCCCTCGGTCACTGTTGCTACCACCAAGATCCAGATGTGTTCCCTGGACTTTGGACTTCCCAGGTATTTTGTTATATGTGAGAGAAAAAGACTAATATGCTATAGTAGGAACCTGCTTGGTTTCCCATTAGTTGTTGCATTAATTTATTAGATGGTTCTTATTATTTTAGTGGTAAATGGTTAGCCTTTAGAATGTGCACAAAAAATGCATTCTCTCTGGCAATGTTCCTCCCACCATTTCTACTTCACCCTAATGTTCTTCCTGGGTTGTAGTTATTTCCAATCAAATATTATTTCATCTCACTCATAAATCTCCCATATATCCTCAGAAGAAAAGGTTTCTAAAGCATACCCTCAGGGTTATTTTTTAATCTTCCAATCTTGTAATCACTAGAGCTCAAATAGTTCCCATGTTACTCAATAACCTTTAGACAAGCATTGATTTATTTTCTGAGTTTCATCTTTCCAGATCTCTCATTTTAAAGACTGCTTCAAAAATGATGTCCATGTTACCTTAACACTGGCTCTTTCCTTGATACATGTCCTACTGTTAACTGGACACATGTCAGGAGCATTGCAAACATGGGCAGGGCACTTTCTATGCTAATCATTAAATTGACCCTAAAATGTTTTTTCCTCAAAACTACCAATGTTACCTTAACACTGGCTCTTTCCTTGATACATGTCCTACTGTTAACTGGACACATGTCAGGAGCATTGCAAACATGGACAGGGCACTTTCTATGCTAATCATTAAATTGACCCTAAAATGTTTTTTCCTCAAAACTACCACAGGTAAAATCTCACTTTAGTCCTGTGCTAAAGGATTGCAGCATTTTCTAATGGAATCTGCTGCTGGCTTAGTGTTTCTCAGTCTTGGCTCTGCATTAAATCACTGGAGAAAAGTTTAAAAAATACGCATGGTGCATCTTACCCCCAGAGATTCTAAATGTAGTTGGTGTGGACAAGTGCCTGAATATTGGTTATTCTAACAATCAGCTAAGGTTTGAAAAGTGCTGCACTAGTCAATAAAATAAATATTTTTTGTTTTGTTTTGTTTTTAATAAAATAAAACTCTAAAGCCCAGGTTCTAAGTCCTTGATGATTCTGTCAGTAATTTTCTTGTGAATTTTGGCAAGTCATTTCATATTTCCAAGTCTCAACTTTTTCACAGGTAAATAAAAAGTTTGAATGAGATGATTTAATCCTTTATTAGGCCAACAAATATTTATTATCTACCAAATTCCAGGTACACTAAGTTCCAGGTTGGGATACAATCAATATGAACCTGTCAATGACCCTGGTCGCTAGATTTTTAAAAGTGGCTTTTATACCTGGCAGTGCATTTTAATTTACAATTAAATTTTTACTAAAATAAATGTGTAACTCAACAAAAACTGTATCAACTGTTACCTCAAACTCCCTTTTCTTTCACCTTTCTACTTATAGTTAATTACTTAAGTAATTAAATTGTTATATTGCTCTGAAGAATTTTTGTAGATGAAGGTCAGGGTTGGTTTCTCATATTTTAATCACCATATAGTCTCGTCATATTTGGGTAGGATGAAGTGGATGACAATGAGCTTTAATTTAGTTGTGGAAATAAATGAGGTTAGAAATCATGGCCCAGGAGATAGATTAGACAAATGGGCCAATGATATTTAGGGCAAGATGAAGGACTACATCAGTGTGTCTGTTTCTGCTCCAGAAAAAGCTGCAGTTATGAATACCCAAATCCTTAAAGTCAGGTTATTGGTGCCTAATGGTCCCTCATAGAAGATGATAACCTGCCTGAGACCTGATTACCCAGATCTGGAGGGACTTCTGCATACATATTACCCACGCTGTTCTTTTCATGTACTCATAAAAGAAGTACAATAATTCACACTCCCATTACCCCATTTGCCAAGAACTTTATAAGATAATAAATAAGATCATATTAAATAAATAAAATAATAAAGTTCTTGGCAAATGGGGTAACGGGAGTGTGAATTATTTTAGTGTTTTTACGAGTACGT
Source organism: Galeopterus variegatus (assembly GCF_000696425.1). NCBI lineage: Eukaryota > Metazoa > Chordata > Mammalia > Dermoptera > Cynocephalidae > Galeopterus > Galeopterus variegatus. The sequence continues at coordinate 52,716 of NW_007730235.1, forward strand.
GAAATTATTTTATCTTCTAGCTCATCTCTTAATCTTGATAATATTCCCAACAACCACTCAACTTTCTCTCCTGTTTTAACATCATCTAAAACAAGCAGTGTCTTACCTTTTTCTTTCATTTGCCTTTCTCTGCTATAATATTTCTCCCAGACAAATAATGTGGACCTCCGAGGCTTGTGGTATAAAGCATTCCAAACTTCCTTATTTATGAATTATGAAGCAGGTTGAGTCTATGTACAGATACTTGGACCCCACTGATTTGGATTAGTTGTCTATTACGAGCCTCAGTAACCCTCCTCCACCCTGTCTAGCTTTATTATTTAACTTTTTGAATTCAGCTTGGGGTCTGAGTGCCATTTAGAGTAAAAGAAAATTAGCAATTTGGGGCAATCCTATATTGCATTCACTCTGCAGAGCAGACTGAATATATTTTTAGGCACTGCATGTTTATAACCTAATTTTCCCTCATTACCTTACAGAGGTGACCTTGTTCTAATACCTTCGGCACCCGATGTTATAAAAGTGAAATTCTTTTCAAACCTGCTCTGTTAATGTGCTCCCACTCAGAAACAAATGCAAGATAACATTAACATTCCTGCCACAAAATACCCGCTAATTTGCTTGCAGTGAAGATAGAAAGCTTTTCATTACATATCACAAACTTCATTTATGTAGAATGAGTCACCAGGCTTGCTGAAAAGCCAATGAGCATCTAATCTGTAATGTTGCCTTTGACTCCAACATCAATCTTCCCCGTCTAACTCATCTTTTATCAGCTATTCAGTCTTTCTTTCTTTTTTTTTTTTAAATTTCCATCTTGTTGCAAAATTGTGTTGTTCTTCTGTCAAAACTGCTCTGATTTATGCCTTTTTAATATTACATCTTCAGAGAAGAAAACACACACACATGCACACAGAGGAATATGCTATTTTCTTATTAAGGTCAGAATGAAATCTATGAAACAGAAAATGAACAACTTGATTTCAAACAAATGATGACATTATTAAGTTCATAAAAATTTCATTTATGATCTTAAATTCTGCTTGATATGCATCCTTCCATGATAAGTTTCTCTTGAAATAGTCTGCAGAGACCTGTGCAGATTTATATGCCATCTCCAGGCACAAGTGAAAAATAAAACGAAAGAAGCTTAAATTGACTTGGTCTGTTCTAAACCTATTAAGACGAAGTCATTTCAATCATATTTGCTCTGTTAAAGTCATTTCCTTACTACACATTGTCACTGATGGCATCGTCTGTTAGTCTCCTAGAATTTTCCTAAAGATTAACCCTGGAGAAATACTCTGGGTCAATCTTGGATCATTCTCCAGGAAGGGGAAAAAATTTTGCTCTTTATGTATTGCACTTAACTATACGCTTTCATTAAACATTTTAATGGATATTCTTACTTATTAGATGTAAAACTCCCCAAGAGTTTTAGGGATTAAGAAAACCTCTTTGCATACTTCACTGAGAATGAACTCTTTTGCACCAACTGAATTAGGTAGCAAGCTAAATTGAACTTAAATTATAATCTTGAAGGTGAAAAGTCAATAAAAGTCAGGCAAAGAACATATATAGAAGATTGGAGATATTCCACTCATTTTATCTTGATGGCATATTATGCAAATCAAAGAGTTTTGGTGTTTTTTGTTTTGTATTTTATTTTTTTCTTTATAAAGATGTTTATTCTTCCCAACAGGCTACAGAGAGATATTTCCTTGCTGTAAGCAGCACAGCCTGAGGTGATTACACCCAATTTGTTGTATCCTAAGCCCAAATAGGTCTTCATAGTATCCTGATGAAAAACACAAGGTTAAATAGATCTCCAGGGAGAATTCTTCCTAGAATGAATTCTAGTCCTATTTGTCTACAGAAAAAGCACACACCTCTCTATAGTGTGAATATTCTGTGTTAAAACTGAACCAAAGACAAAAAAATAGAGGGTCATTAGTTAGTTCCAAGTGGCATTCAAATCACCAACCCCAAAGTTCTGGGATTCTAAGCCAAACCTTCTGTAGAAGATTTCTAACTTAAATTATTCCTCCTCTAGCCCAGAATTCATGGATGTGTACACACAAAGATTACATGTAAAGAATAAATTTAGTACAAACATTTCCTGCTTTAATTGTCAGCACCAGCAGGAGTATTGAAACTATTCTATCCAATTTTTCTCTTTTTTTGTTGACTTTTAAAAATGTTTTAATTGTACATACTTATGGGATACGGTGTGTTGTGTCAATATATGCATATATTGTACAGTGATTCACTTAGGATAGATAGCATATCCATCACCTAAACATTTGTTTTTTCTATGTAGTGATTACATTAAAGATCTTCTTTTCTAGCTATTTAGAAATGTACAATATAATATTATTAACTCTGGTCAGCATAGGATGCCAGAACTTATTCTTCCTATATAACAGTGACTTTGCACCTGTTAATCCCCCTATTCTGCTCCCCTCTCCCCACTTCTCTTCCCAGCCTCTGGTAACTATTCTACTCTTTATTTCTTTGACAACCACTTTTTTGTTTTTTTGTTGTGTTTTGTTTTGTTTTGTTTAGATTCCACATGAGTGAGAAGACATGGTATTTGTCTCTGTGCCTGGCTTATTTCACTTAACATGATGGTCTCAAGATTCATCCATGTTGCTGCAAATGATAGGATTTCATTTTTTCTATGACTGAATAGTATTCCATTCTGTACATATGCAACATTTTTTAATCCATTAATTTGTAGATGAACATGTAGGTTGGTTTCATCTCTTGGCTATTATGAATAGTGCTGCAATGAACATAGGAGTAGAGTTGTCTCTTCAATATTTTGATTTTATCTGCACTCTCCCTTAAGCCCCCCAAATTTCCCCAACATTAAACTATTTCTTCTATATTATCAACTTATTAGAAAAGAAAAAGAACTTGTGGATTCTCATTTTTTTAATTTTCTCATTTACTTACATCACATATTTATATGGCTAAATGAATAATACTTCAGTACATTGATGCTGACAGAAAAAGGATTTATTCTAAAATAATATACTAATGATAATTTTATTGAGGATTTTCCTATAACTTTCCTTATCAAACACCTCAATTGTTTTCCAGAAATATTTTAACCCTGAAAACTTTACATTAAAACAGTAGGGGTATACAACCTACCTCGCTACATATTTTCCAGTGTGTTTATAAGCATGCCTTTTATGTTTTATAGAATAACACTATGAAGAAGATAGGTGGTTAACTAGTACATTGTAATCACTATAAGATCTGAGTTCAAGTCATAACTCCAACAATTTTAAATACTGGGCTGAATAAGACATATAACTCCCTTTTAACCACAGTGGTAATTTGATTAACTAAATTAGATTTGTCCAAAAATAAACACATATAATCTATGCCTTCAAATCATGATATAGTAGAGACTCAGACATGTAATTAGGACTACCTATATGGCACTACACATATAAATGAAAGTTTGTGAGACCAGTGTAAAAAAAAACTATGTGAAAAATGCCCTTGTCAAATATTGTTTAGAATAAATGAAGTAAGGAGTAAAAAAGGAATGTGAAAACTGTACATGTGTTATGCAAGGGCAAAGTATTAACATCAACATAATCCTAATGAATAGTCTCAGGTATTATAGGCAGAATCGTGACCCCCAAAGATATCCATATCTTTACTCCTGGAACCTGTGAATATGTTACCTACATGGCCAAAGGGGCTTTGTAGGTATGATTAAATTAAGAGGTTTGGGATGGAGAGATTATCCTAAATTACTGGTGTAGGTTTAATATAACTACAACGGTCCTTCACAGTAGAATAAGAAGGTGAAAGAGGAGACCAGAGGGATGAAATGTGAGAAATACTCAATCCACTCATGCTGGATTTTCAAATGGAGAAAAGGGGCCATGAGCCAAGGAATGCAGATGGCTTCTAGAAGCTAGAGAAGATACAGATTCTTCCCCAGACCCTCCATAAAGGAATGCAGCTCTTCTGACATCTTGATTTTAGCCCAGTGAGACTTGTGTTAAACTTCTAACATATAGAATGTAGGATAATAAATTTGTATTGCTTTAAGTTACCAAGTTTGTGGTCATTTGTCACAGTAGCCATAGGAAACTAACATGCCAGGCACTAAGATTTTTGATGTCAGATTGAAGTCGATCCTACAAACTCGGCTTCCTAGAATGAAAGACAGACCAGGTGGGCCACTACTCTGAGAAGGAACTAGGTGGTCGGAGTACACAGGGAGAGTACGGAGCATGGGAAAGAGACAGCTGGCTCTCGGCCCAAGTGAGGAGAGAACAGAAAATAGATACGGAACATAACTGATCTATTGTTCACACATTATTAAGCATCTGTTGTATACATAATTGTATGCTAGAAGTATTAAGAAACACAAGAAAGGTAAACTCTACGTTTTCTTAAGTGTAGAGTCCAATAAAAAAAGGACAACAGCAATACAGGACAGTAGTATGTAAATGTCACAATAGTAGAAATGTGAGCATAATTTAAATAGTATAGACTATGAGTTCTATGAGTCCACAGATGAAAGTATTTGACAAAAGGGTAGTAGAAAGAATGGGGACATGAAGAAGTGAAAAGGTAACAAGGGCTAAATGTCAATTTGAGAGCAGAAGGTCAAATGCAGAATGAATGGGAGATTCTTACCCCTAATCTTCACTGCACCTGGAAGATTACAGTGCTAATCTTTCTGTACATATTGGATTTCCATGAAAGACTTCTTGGACAAAGATGTAAAGCCTTATTTATTTATTTATTCTTTTATTTTAGAACCACTGCAGCAATCAATAGGTAACCAGTGAACAAAGCTTGGAAACTTCATTAATATGTTGCCAGGAATATAAAAGATAGGACAAAGACACCAATTGCAATAGGCCAAGTTCAAAGTTAATGCAGAAGTAGCAAAAAAGACAAAAAAAAAAAAAAAAAAAATAGAAATGGTGGGGCTTTATCATAGTTAAAGAAGAGAGGGAGATAGAATAAACCTAAGATGCCTGGCTTGATTGATAGTGATAGGACTACCATTATTTACTGAGTAGCAACACTGGTTTGAATATGTTAACTCATTTAATCCTTATGACAACACTAGAAAGTGGCTTGTACCATTACCCAGATTTACTGATGAGGAAACTGAAGCTACTTAATTTGTCTAGGTCACCCAGTTAGCTATTGGCAGGGCCAGAATTTGAATTCAGTTAGAGTGGCTCTGGAGCCCCTGCTCCCAGCCACTGTGCTGCAGAGTAGTTCTTTAGAGAAACAGAGTACTTTCATTTTGGATACATGGGATTTGAGGCAAATGAAACACAATAACTCTGAGGTATGTTTTGCTATCACTACAGAGAGATCTCAGAACACTGCTGCTGTGTAGAACAAAGTTGACCCTGACAAAGATAAATCCAGATAACACTGCATTATTGTTTGAGTCAATAGGACATCTTGACTTTTGCTGAATGTGCTGAGAACTGTAATATTATTTCATTATCACTAAACCATAGCAATTTGTAAAGGAATTAGAGAGAGAACTACATCTCTAGGGGCAATCATGCCATATGGCTGTTATAAAAATATAGTTTTAAACAACATCAAATCTGAGCAGTTCTATTGAAGTTTTGTCATATCACACTATGTATAATTCCTAAGGGGTCAATAGAACACTGAATAAACCCCTATGATAAAAAAAATAATATCTGATTATACATTACTTTGTATACATACAAATAAAAGAAGTTACTTTAACAATTGTATTTGACTTGTTCAAATGTAGGTAAATTCCTTCTTAAGGTTTAGTTACTGAACTATCTCTGATAATAAGTAAAATAACAGATATTAGTTCCAATTTAGGTATAGAATTTCTAGCATGTAATTAGAGATCTGCAGACTCATATGATGTCAAGAGAAGCCTCATTACCCGCAGATAGTTGACAAAATGCTTTACCACCTGCTTACTGCCTGTTAAATTTAGATCAAGATTGACAAAATATTTTTCCTGTGGTGCTTATAACTCAAAAGCTAAAACTTCTAAGACTTCCTTGCCCTAGTTTCAAAATTTACTTTTTATTTTTCTTTAAGAAATCTTTTTTCATAGTAATCTTTAGAACTCTTGTGAAACCTTTTTTTTTTTTTTATTCTTTTGCTGTCTGGCATTCCGCTTCAGAGTTACAACTACGCAAAAGCTTAGAGATAACCACAACAACAGAAACAAAAGTGCAGCCTGAAATTGAATCTGACCTTCTGGCAGCCAGAATGGAACAAAATCTCTTCTTTAAATCCCTCCAGTATTTGGCGAATCTTCTAATCCTAAAGAGCTGACTCTTATTGATTCTTTTTTGTGTTATAAAAGAAATATCATATCTGAAGGACTTTTTATAATAAAAGTCTAGAGATCCTCGACTAGTTTGCTAAGAAGAACTTTGTTTGTTTGTTTGGCAGCTGACCAGTATGAGGATCTGAACCTATGTGTTCTTAGGCTGAACTCTAACCAAATGAGCTAACCAGCCAGCCCTGTAGAGAAGAATTCTAACATTGAATAAAGAGTCAATAATAAGTACCAAAGGACTCTATTTGGAGAATAATATAAAGAGGAACCTTTTATTTCCTTTGAATTTGAAATTGAAGCAACTTATAACTTTCTGACATATACTATATTTGGCTGCAGGATCTGAATATATGTTGTAAATAGACTAAGAGAATTTTTAAATTTTGAGAATATATTGATTAATTAACTCAATATTAAACTGATATGAACACATTAGAAAAAAGATATATACATACACAAATATGTTTGCTTTCTTTACTATATATTAATTTGCTTTAAATTCAAATTATTAAATATAAATTCACCCACTTCATAGAAATTTCTTACATGATTTGCCCACATTTTGGCATTTTCCTGACATGTAAACTCTGATTTTCTGGGCTTGAAGTCCCAGGTGCTATTCACTCTGGAAGTAAGAGAATTGTTTTGGGAGCTCTTAGGTCACTCTGCTGCATCTGGGTCACTGAGCTCAGATCCAGGAAGATCAGAATGTTGCTCTTCTCCCAATGGACTTCTTTTTTAGTATGTGCTGCTTTTAATATCCACTCTTTCCCTAGGGTTTAACTGGGTTACACTCGAAGTCCAGCTCAGCACAGTGGCCAGATTTTTGACACTCTTGAGGATATTGTGAACTACATTAATATTTGAAATATGGGTAAAGTTATGAGCCCACACGTAGATCAAGAAAATAAATCCTAGAACTTCAGTATTTTAAAAATCCTTTCTATAGATCTGTCCTCTAAGTAAACTTTTAAAATAATTTGAGATAAGTCAAGTGACTTAATTATTAGAATGCTGTTGTTATTTTTCTATTTTATCTATAATGTGGGCCCATGACGAGGATCCCAAGGGCAGTGAAATAAGAATCTGTAATGTACTAAATTAATGTCCATTGAAATATTGTTTAATGGAATTCAGTTGGAAGATACAGTGTCTTTATAAATTCCCTCCTGACACTGACATTTACACTCAGCCTAGGGGTATTTCCAAAGTAATTAGTTACATCAAAAACACAATTGGTTTTAAAATAGCTAAAATCCATAGCAAAAGTAGAAAGGTCCCCGTTGTGATTACACTTCATCAGCAACAACACAACATATCAAAATCCTGGATTCAAAACAGAAATAATAAAAAAGTGGTTTTTGGTAAGCAGTGCGCAGGCATTTGTTTTAGAAGTGGTGGAATGCAAAATGTCATTTAAAACACTATGAATATAAGTACTTCAAATGGCACTTAAAACCAACACATTGGTGATTAGCTTTCAACACATAAATTTGGGGTAGGGGGACAACAAAGCTTTCACATCTTACCAAGGGGCTTTCTTTCAAGAGCTGAAACAGATATGGGCAGATAGTCATTGGTGAAAATGCAACTAAGACAGAACAAGAAGGGGAGAAATACCCCAACTTATCCCCTACTCACACCCACCAATGCCTACAATTTGCTGAATGTAACCAGAAGTCAATCACCTGAGAATCTGTGATACAGAGCTAAACAAGAGAATGAGAAAAACAGACCTGCAACCAAACAGGCAATTGACCAGCACAGGAACTATGAGAAATGAAAATTTTAACAATTCCTAAGTATCAGATGATCTGACCTCTTACCTACCCCAGAATATCTGTAGCCAGAAATAGTGCTAAAAATGTCTGTGCTTATGATGAAACAAAATCCGGTATTGTGTAGTCCGATCACATTTTCCTGTGTTAACTTATGTGGACACCACACTTTCCCATGTCTCTTCACTTGTAAAGTTCATTTCGTGACCTCAATGATTATTTTATTTAATTAGTTATAGAAGCTAAACATTACTCAAGCTCATTCCTGAGCAGTTATCTTCAAGAATGAACAAACGATATATTAGATGCTATGGCAGAAGCCTAGAGAACTTATAGTTCCACCCTACTTCAAGTGTTTCTTAAGTTCTCTGTCTATAGACTTTAATGTTTCTATTTAGTCTGGAGGAGGAAGGAATATTTAGTTAATCAAAGCTGTTCTCATACAGTAACTTTTAAGTCATATAGTTGTAATCCAATCCTTATCTATTATCCTTAAAACACCTCCTTCCCTTTTGCATAAATATTTCCGGTACTCTAACTATCTATCTCTGAAATCCTGTGGAAAAGATTTATCACCTCCTTTCCTGGAAGGTAACACCAAATTTTACTCATATGAAAATGCCATTGATTTTCAGTCTCTTTTGTAGTGTTCTTCTAATGCTCTGTGTCTAACTCACTAGGAATACACTGCGGTGGGGTTTTTTTTGTTTTATTTTTTCTCTTGCTTTGAATTATGGATTTAAGCCAATTTTTAGCACTGATAATGTGTTTGTTTTCATCCTAGCCAAATTCAATTAATTTTTTCAAGTACAATTTTGAGGCATGTCGTACTCCAATTTAAAAGAAAATACAGGAATGGAAAATAAGCTGTGTACCTTTCTCTACTGTTTCTTTAATTCCATCTAAAATTTGTTGTTGTTTGTTTTTATACTAGCATGGCTACTATAGAATTTAGTGTTTGTTGGGTTTATTTGGGGGGAGATAGGGTGTTTTCTGTATTAGTCACAGTTCTCCAAACAGAACTCTTTCTCTTTTTTTCTCGTTTTGCAGCACATGACTGTATAAATGTGTGTGTGTGTGTGTACTGTATGTCCTGTATATACATGTGTATAGTGTATAATACGATGCATATGTATGTGCAGTCATGCGCCATAATGATATTTTGGTCAACAACAGACCACATATACAACAGTTGACAGAGCAATAGGCTATACCACATAGGCTAGATGTGTAGTGGGCTACACCATGTAGGTTTGTGTGAGCACACTTTGTGATGTTCACACAATGATGAAATTGCCTAACAACACATTTCTCAGAACATATCCCCTTTGTTCAGCACCGCATGACTGTATAAATACATCCATCTCTTATTTGGTATATAATGGGAAGCGTATGAGTGTATGTAGATGTGTTTATTTGTATGCATACAGATGTATACATATACACAGATTGAGATTTATTCATTTTGAAATATTCATTCATGCAATTGTGGGGGCCAGAAAGTTTGAAATCTGTAGGGCAGTCTGGGAGGCTGGAAATTCTGTCAAAAGTTGATGATGCAGGCTTGAGTCTAAGGTAGTCTAGAGGCAGAATTCCTCCCTCTTTTGTAGACTTCAATCTTTTTTCTTCAGGCTTTCAAATGACTGGATGAAGCTCACCTACATTATGAATAATGTAGGTGAATGTTAATCACATCTAAAAAATGACTTTATGGATTAGTCTGATTAAACAACTAATGATCAGAAAACTATTTTATTTCAATTGTATTGCATCAATATCTAAAATAAAAATAGTGATATGAAATATTTGAAGAACACATGTTCAGAATATATGACTCATTTATACAATATTATTTAATTAAACTTTATTTTAAGCAAATACATCAAAATGAAAAATGACTAACAGTATTTCCCAAGCAGAAAATCTGACAAAACTCTTGTAGGAGAGGTAAATTAGCTTACATATTCTGTAAAATGCCCTCAAAAACTAACTTAAATTTATAAAGAAGTTGTTAATTGAACTAAAAATTTCTATAATCTTTGTGTTATATTAAGTTTTCATAGAGTTTACAAAAGTAAACTTTTTACTGGCTATACATGAAGTATCAATTTTGAATGTTTAGCTCAATCATTTTTTTTCCTATACAGATATTTTAGTAAGCTTACTAGCCAATGCTTGCATTTTCATTATTGATTATTATTTTAAGTTTTCATTACTTCATTAAATGTTTCTGTAGTACTTTATTTGGCATTCTAGTTTGGAAATTGTCTTTTTCCTTTTTTATATAAGCAACCCCTTTATTACTTTTTGCAAATCTAACTTATGAAAAAACAGTCATAATAAAATTAATATTGCCAAAGAGATTAAATTCTTAGTCACTTTATAGTGTTTGCTATTAGATGCCATTTCTGATATATTAATGATCACTTTTAACCCAACAATTTTTCCATCCAAGTCTAGATATAAAGTAATTCTCCTTTAATTATTTTGTTTAATGTTTTAATTTTTTGCTTTGTATCTTTCATATATTTTTTTCCAAACTTCAATGCCTACCAAGTTAAGAACTTGAAAGTTCTTAGTTTTTTCAGTCTCCTAACAGTAGAATGAATGGTCTTCAGATCTGAACTTTATTAGACAATATTTTGGTCCTTCTAGTTTTTATTTAAAAATTTAATAAATATTTTAATATTTGGTTGTATTAGTTTCTGTTGCTTATAACAGAGTACCTGAGACTGGGTAATTTATAAAGAAATAAAATTTATTTCTTATTATTCCTGAGGTTAGAAAGTTCAAAGCCCAAAAACTCAACTAGTGAGGGCCTCTTCCTGAGAGTGACTCTATCGCAATGCAGGGAATCACTTGATAAAATAGTAGAGCAAGAGAGAGCTAAACTTCTCAGTTGCTCTCCTTTTAAAGCCATCAGAACCACACCCATTACTCCACGAATGGATCAAACCATTCTCAAAGACACAGTCCTCACAATCTAATCATCTCTTACTTTCAATTACAAAATAGGATTTCCTGCCATCTTAACACTGCCACAGTGGGGTTAAGCTCCCATGATTTGGGGGGTTCATTCAATCCACAGCATTAGTTTATCAAAACTAAAACTACTTTTTAAATGAATAAGAGTAAGTTTCTAAGTTAGATTTAAACAGCCATGGGTTTCCTGTCAAAAAAGCACATACTAAATTTGTGGTCAAAAACTTTAAATTATTAACATTTTCTTTTCTCTGAAGATGACGTTTTTCTATACATAATTTAAAATTTTTATAAGCATAGCCTCATTAATCTTCTCAATATCCCCTAAGATATTTGTGTATGCATGATTTCCATTTTGCAGATTGTACACTAACCTGAGGAAACTGGGTATCATGGTTTTCCATTTTGTTTCTCATGCCACAGCTAAGACCCATAAACATTTCAAATTTATTGTGGGCATAGACTTTATTTTGCTCTTCTATTGTATTTTCCAAACCCCAAACAAAATGCAATCTTGTATGATTTAAAAATTTTAAAAAAATTCAAAATCAGAAAACCAGGCTTTGAGACATAGCTTTTCTATTTGGGAAAATTATTAAACCTCTTCAAGTTTACATCTATAAGCTTCTGCTTTTTCCCACAGCACAGTGCTACTTCTGAGGCTCAAATGAAATAAGTACATGAATGTGTTAAATAAATTGCAACTCGTGTATAAATGTTAGTTGTTACTTAACACCCCCATTTGACACTTTAAAGATTGAATCTTATAGATATTGGCATTCCTCAAGTTATAGTATAGGTATGTCAGATGTGTTAAATTAATATTTACTGAACACATAAATAAATGTATGTTATTGGACACTTACCCTGTGTCAGGCCCTGATTCTGGTTTTGGTGGGTAGCACTTTCAAATGCAGTCATCAGGAAGGCTTCAAGTCAGTAAATGCCTGAAGGAAGTGAGGGGACAAACATGTGGCTAATTGGGAGGCAAACCATCTAGGCAGAGGCTGAGGCAATATAAAAACCCTGTTGTGGAGTGTGCTAAGGATGTCCAGGATACAAAAGAAGAACAATTAGACTGCAGCAGTGTACACAGGGAGAGAGGATGATAGGAGATGAGATCAGAGGTACTAGGGGTAGGGACAAAGTAAGAGAGATTCTGTAAGCTATTGTAAACACTGGTTTTTACTCTACCACTTGGCAAGTATTGGAGTATTTTGTCAAGGAGACATGTTCTTATTTGTTTTTTAAATACTGTAGTTGCTATGATGAGAATAGACTGTAGGATAACAAAACAGAAGCAGTAAGATCAGCCAGGGGTCAATTCAAGGATCCAAGCAAAATATGATAATGGACTCAACTAAGATGTACTAGTGAAGGTAGTAACAAGTCAGAGTCTAGATCCATTTTAAATGATGATCCAATAAAATCTGTGATTGGGATTATAGTGAAATAACATGCATATTTAAATCAGGGGAAAAATGAAATCGTTATAAAATTTAGTCTTCTGATACATAAGCACAGAATATCACTTCATTTACTTACATCTTTTTAATTGTTCTTAGCATGAAAGAAGTATGTGAATGTGTGGCATCTGATGTAGCTTCCATTGTAGCTTCCAGCGCAGAATTCTGGAACATATTTCTTTGTATTTTTCTCTAGGTGTTTAATTATTTTTGTTGCTATTATATGTGCATTATGTATATGTGTGTATATGAATATATATATACATATATATATGTGTGTGTGTGTGCGTATGTATTGATGACATATATTTTATATACCTATATAAAACATTTTAAGGTATATAGCAATTGTTAAAAGAATGATACTAAATATAAAACAAAAAGATAATAGAAGATAACAAAGAACTTTTAAAATATTTGATTAAAGCAAAAGAGAATTCCTGCGAATACACCCCATTTCATAAAAAGTGGTAACCCTTCCCAACTCTTTCTACAAAGTTATAATACTCGTGATACTAAAAATATACAGTAAATTTGCATAAGAAGCTCTGTCATAATCACGGACATAATAATTCTAAACTGAATATTAGCAAATTGAATCCAGAAAAATAAACAGGAAATTAAACCACAAACAAGTTCAGTTTGTTCCAAGTATGTAAAATTGATTACCATTCATCACATTAATAAAATAGAGAACAAAAATACAATCAATGCAATAGAGAGAGAGAAAAAAACCCATTTGATAAAACTTAAAATATTTCATAATTAAAACTCAGTAAGCTCGAAAAAGGGGAGAACTTTCTACAAATATTCTACAGTGAACATTTTAGCTAATGGTGAAATATAGAAAGTTCTACTTTTGAGATCAGGAAAGAGACAAGGGTGTCTGCTCTTACCCCTTTTACTCAACATAGTACTGGATGTCCTACTCACTGCAGAAGTTCAAGAAAAAGAATAAAAGGTATAAATAATAATTTGAATGTAATATTGGAAAACTTCATTATTTCAGGCAACATGACTGTGTACTTTAAAATTTAGACAAATCTACAAACTACTAGAATTAATAATTGGCAAGATTGCTGACTGTAGATTGCCCATAAAGTCTGAAACATACACAAGTACATGTAACAAATCATTTACTTTTATTACATTGTAAGACATGATAAGATCAATGATATTACATGATGTATTTAATGTGTTGCCCCTCACTAGCAATACATAATTTTATGGAAATTTCAATGAAAGCTTTCATGCAGCATTTCTATCAGTTTCTATACCTGCATCTGTGATATGTTGCTTTATATGACTTCTGTATAATTTTAAGTGAAGAAGCCTTTGTTTGCGCATATCCTACTGATCATATAGTTTTGTGCCTACTTTTAGTGACTGCACCTAGTAGGCACTCAAAGTATCTGGCCACTGAATGACTAAATAGATGGCTACAATGTTTTCCCAATCTCTAAAATTTCTTACATCCGTGCTACTATTGAAATCACCTTTCTTTTGAAGTTATGTGTTTTTTCTTTTCCAGAAAAAAAGTTTTAAATTCCTCTTCGCTTTCAGCAGTATTGTCTATCAAATTTCCTTCTCCAATCAAGTAAATTGAGCAACATATTCTTTTCACATCTCCTGTAAGTGATGTGTACAATAACTGCCAGGAGCAAAGAGAGGCAATATGTTATTGTTGTTAAAAGCCGCACATGCAGATGAGTTGTATAACAGACTGGCTTCCAATCCCAGCCATTTGTTGTATCACAATAATTCTATGATCTAAAGAAAAACACTTTACTGTTATGAGCCTCTGTTTGCACATTCACATTTAAAAATAAGAAAAATAACACCTACTTCTAAGGGTCACTGTAAAGATTAAAATGGGATCATATATTGCTAGCTGCTTTGCCTTTCCCCCTTGCACAGGGGAAGTATTTAATTATTACTGTTACAAATTAATGACTGCACAATCCCTGTACATATTGCCCACTGAAAACTTCAGAATTTCTAACTAAGAGTTTAGGAAGAGAAATCTGTTTGAAAAAGAAGTTTTAGAAAACGTGTTTTGAAACCGTAGTTGCATAGTAAGTGCACTCTTTATTTAGAGTATATTTTCATTTGGCATGTCATGGTTATAGTGGATAACTGAGAACATGGGGGTGTTGCTATCCCTCCATTGACACAGAGCAATTATTTCACTGTGTAAGAATTCTCTACTCAAATAAGAGTTTGAAGCAGAAGAAATATATACTTTCTTTTAAATACAAGGACACTAATTGTAAAGAATAATAAGTTACAACTCAGCTGCTAAGTTTTACCAAGTTCTATCAAAAACATTGAAGGCATTTGTAATGACATTGTTAGAACATAATTGGGATCTCAAAGAAGTTTAAATAAATACACTAAAGAAAGAATTATTTGTTTTGTGTCTGGGACTGTTTAAGCACTGGAAATGGAGCAGAATAAAACCCAAGAGCCCTGCCCTTCTGAAGTTTATGAAAACATGGAAGTTTAGGGAAACATGGTAGTTATTATCAGCTATGGAAAACTGAAGTGCCAGAAATTTCTAATCTAGCATTTATGTAGTTAAATGAACAACCTTTATTCAGTATTTATGTTTCATTCAGATGTGAATTACTTGCAATCAAAAAAAAAAAGTGAGAAAAACAAATTATTTTACATGAACTCTCTGGGAACCAGGATTTTTAACTAGTAATATGATTCTTTAAAATCTTACAATTATAATATGCAAAAGAAAAATTGGGAGGTTAAGAGTGTTATTTTATTGAAAGGAATATAATTCCCAAAGATCACAGATGCTAATTTAATGATGGAATTTTTAATAACATTCTATAGAATTATTTAGAAAGTTTGGGCTACTAACATTTTGTATTGGGGATTATGGTACGAAACTGAAATAAAACAGCAGTGTTCTTTGTGTTTATTTGCTTGCTTACTTGGTTGAAAATAGAAAGCTACAGTTAAAAAAATAAAATAAAATAAAATTCTGTCATTTGCAGCAGCATGGATGGAAATGGAAACCTGCAGGCTGAGTGAAGTAAGTCATGCACAGAAAGACAAATACCTTATGATATCACTCATATGTGTAATCTAAAAAAAAATTTTTTTGAAAAAGTGGTTCTCATAGAAGTAGAGAGTAAAATAATGGTTACCAGGAAGTGGGGAGGAGAAGAGGTGAATTAATGGGTGCAAAGCTCCTGGCAGACAGGAAGAATAAGTTTTGGCATTCTAGACTAACTAAAGCTAATAATATTATATATTTCTAAATAGCTAGAAAATAAGATCTCAAAGGTAATCACCACAAAGAAAAGATAAATATTTAGGTGATGGATATGATATCTTCCCTCAGTGAATCATTGTGCAATATATGCATGTATTAAAACAATACACTGTACCCCACAAATATGTAGAATTAAAAACAAATAAAATTTTTTAAAGTGAAAAAATGAAAGAAAAAAATAAACCACAGAGAGCTGCAAATTGAGGTTGATAGAATCTATCCTCCAAATTCTAACTGAAACAGTCTTAAGGAGTTTTAGAACTTGAATTCTGACAAGGAGTTTCTGAAACTCTAAATGACCCTCGTGTTCTGGGCATCACAGTATTTAACTTCAAAAATTAACTGTGAGACTCAGGGTAGCAATTGATTGTGTCACTCAATTAACAAAAGTTCATAAACAACTATTATAATGTGCTTAACATTACACTAGTTGCTGTCAATATACAAGAGATCTTTAAGATATAGTCTTAACTTTCAAAGAGCTTAAGAGTTTATTTGGAGAGACTGATGCGAAATAAGCACCTTAAGAGAATAAGATAGCACCTTGTATAATTAAGGGCTTACTGATGTGGCACAGAATTTCAGGGGAGGGGAATATTAACAGAGGTCTAGCTAATTAGAAAAGAAACCTAGGAGGAGGTAAACTAGAGACAGGCCCCTTGGTCTGGGTAGGATTTGTGCAGGCAAATAATAGTAATAATAGTAATAATAATAATAATAATAATAATAATAATAATGGTGAGAACATTACAGACAAGAATGGCATGAATGGAGACATGTAGTGAGAAGGAACGTAACTGTACAATTGTTGAGTGTGCAGACATTCTTAGAGTACGAGCTAAGAAGCCTGGTTCCAGGTTGTATTTGAATTTTTGTAACATAATTCTAGTCAGCATATAGTTGTCTTCACGATGGAGATTTTCGTGTTATTTTTCATCTAGGGGTATAAATGTGGGAGCACATGCAAATAAAAAGAAATGTGTTTTCTAAACACATTCATCAATATTGATTGGTCCTTTAAGTGGTATGTATTTTATCAAGAGTCTCATAATTTAAGCATGAAAATAAATGGATGGAAAGCAGTTGTACACATGGGTTGAGAAATAGTTTCATGATGCAGAGCTCAAACTCAACTTCTTTAGCTACAATACATATTCTCTTTTCAGAGTATGAGGTGAATATAAATGATGTATAAATGAACAAATTTTTCTCTATTTCTAAGGATACAGGAAAAGAGGAAAGAGCTGAAGTTGCGGGCAAAGGTTTTTAGAAAACGTGTCTTGCCTATGAGAGTTTCAACACATGAAAAAATTACTGAGATAAATCGTGAACTCTTAAAATTTTATGGAAATATTATTAAGCTCTGTTTCTAAATTACTGACTACAAACAAGGGGTGATTGAAATGAGTACTTGAAGTGGGTTGCCCATGAACTCAACCTTTCCCAAAGAAAGTCTGTAAGGGTGTTAAAATATTTTCCCTGTTTAGTAGAACAACATGGCTTTCTTGAACGCTAAAAAAAACAGCTAAAATACAGTGCATAGTAAATTATATTGTGTTGAAATAGCTTCAGTCCAGTGGAATAAGGATTAACATCTCAATTATTAATAGTATTAACAAAGACAGGAAAGAAATGCCGCTAAATTGTTTAGCTTATCACTTCACAAAGTTTTCAGACACTGGGCAAACACATTTTTGTTTTACTTATTGTTAAACTAAAATTAAGAAAAGTCTGGGAGGAAATGAGTTGTACCTGTGACCAAATGTTTTAAAAAGCCATTACTAATTTTAAGATAAGTACATGTTTGATAAACTTAGTTTTAGAATGTGTTGCTTTGCTATCAGATTGTTCTCTTGCCTTAATCTAGAATTGTAATAAAAAAAGAAATATGTTTAACTCAATATTTCTCCTGGAGGCTTCCTGTATTATAATTTCCCACCAAGTATTGTCTATAAGTCAGTATCGCTCATTATTTACATCCCCCAAACCATATTGTCCACCTTCTTTGGAAAGTACTGTAACCATTCAATAAATATATTACAGGGATTTGAATATTTGGATACATTACCGGCTGGTCTTCCAAGCTGATTTTTGACTGATTGGCAGCAAGCGGATAGATATTGTGAAATAATTCTGAACAAGAAATCACTAAAATGAAATCTGTAATTCACATTTCACCTTGCTACAAAGTCACTCCAAAGCTCACACTACTTAGGTCTCTAATCACATCTGAACTTGCATGCAGACAGCACACTTTGTCAAGCTTTGCTGGAAGCCTGCAGAGCACGGTGGGATCCAAACCATATCAGAGGCTCCACAGTCCCTTTACTAATGCCAGTTAGGTATACTATCAGGATGCCACGTTGTGAAACATCAGACCTGTCACAGACATTGGTTCCTGCTCCAGCATCACATTGCTCTGACCAGTACTCTGGCACTCAGCTCAGTTATACTCTTAAGTCCTCTATTATCTTGAACAACTTCAGCATTGAATTACCTCCTCTCACAGCTATTGCTGAAGACTTGTTAAATAAAACCAACAATATTAGAGGAAACTATTTCCGGATTATGGGGGAAAAAAGTGTGAATAATGTATATTCGATTTTCCATTTACTTTTAAAACCTTGCATCTGAATCTACATTTATTTTGTGGTAGATTCCATAAAGCCAAGGGATTCTTCCTGGAGCTACAGGCAGAGTTATCTTGAGAAGCTGTGTTAGTCAGGAGACATAAAGTTACAGAAGATTGCTGTACTTAATGATACACATTGTAGTTCCAATTTAAAACACAAGTTTTAAACACAACATGCTTCTTAGTTCTTGAACACCTAAACACTAAAACTTTATAAAATCTTTACACAAAACACAGGTGTTAAAATTAGCCCAAGAGATCATCTCTGTCATCTACTGCTCCCCTCCCACAGACTCATCTCTAAAAGAGGACTATGTCCAAATTGGCATAGGATCTCATCACTTCTCATATGTACTTAGTTCGCAGAATTTCAACATCTGAACTAAATGAGATTTCTTTAAATGACTTGGTTTCAGCAATTTCTCGATAGTCCCACTTCTCATGGAAACACATAAGATTTTATAAGAAGCAGATCTCTATTCATATGTTTAAACCTGGTATTAGCCTTTCCTCTGTCTTCTCTTTTATTCTTAGATGTAAACATCCAGATTGAGAGAACGGGCCAACAGATCTTTTTTGTATCTGTCCTTTGCCTTTTACAGCATGTCCTTGCTGGCTGTCCTTTTTTTTAAATTTTATTTTTCTCTGAATGGGCTATTGCATTGATGGCTTTTGGCAGCTGCAGAGTGCTAAACCTGCATGTAAAATCAATCTGTGGGGCCAGAGCCACAAAAGAGGACCTACTTGAAATTATTTTTTTTAAGCCTTCTGGTTACTGTCATACTAGAGTTTTAGTGCAATGGGCAAGGACAATAATTCATTTTACTTTATGAGAAATCTTTATTTTCAAGGGCCACTGCTTGGTTGAATTCTTTTTAGATTATTCTTTGGAAATACATGCAGCACCTATAACAATTTAATATCCTCCTCTTACTCTAAATGTTGTGCAGAAGAGGCCAAGCTAGAAACTTCTGCACCAAATTTTGCATTAACGTTTAAAAAATGATTAAGATGTTGCGGCGCACTTTTTTTTTTTTTTTGTACAGGAGAGGAAAAATAGTATTAAACTATTACAGAAAGTATTTTACACTATTTTCCTTTGTATATTTTTTACTCTATCTCAAGAATAAAAACCCTAGTTCATTGCAGATAAGACTATGGATTTGGATGTCAGTGCAGCCTAGATTCACTTTCCAGCCTTCTTCGAATTGAAAGAATGAATGTGCTTGTGCCAGTTACTTATATAATTTTTTAAATCTCATTACATTCCTATGTAGAATGTAATGATAGTTACTACCTTAGAGGATCTAATAATTCATATGAGGCACTTAACACAATACCTAACATATAGTAGACTCTCAAAATATGTCAGTACATTTGTAATGTTATAGTAACTGCCACGTCTGTTGTCTAATAGTATAAAGTCATGACTGATTAACTCAACCTGTTGCAGTCTCTTCTCGGAACAAAAGATAAAAAATATATGGCATTTCCAGAATAATACAACCAAAATAGTGTTTGAGAACACAACGAGAATAGACAATTTGTAAAAATGCAATTCTTCAAGAGGCCTTGTTATCCTTATCTTTACTTGTTTAACAAGTCACTCCAAACTTAATGGCATAAAACAACCAGCATTTGATTATGATCACAAAATCAGTAGGTCAGATACATGAAAAATCACGATAGGTTTGGGTCTTTTTGCTTCACAATTTCTGAGGACTCAGCTGGAAAGACTCAAATGACCAAATCAGCTGGTCCGATGACTTCTACACTTGTAAGTGTAGATCTCTTGGGACTGTTGACCAGAGCACTGAAACATGCCCTCTAAATTTTCCTTGGGCTCCATACAGCAGGTACTGAGTTTTGATAGTGAATTTCCTGAAAGGAAACCTCTGTGGAGCTAGTGTTGGAAGAGAAACAGGTGGAAGCAGCATGGCCTTTTCTGACTTAGCCTCATATGTCACATAGCGGTCACTTTAGCTGTACTCTCTTGGGTCAAAGCAGTTTTGGAATCACAAAATTTCTATTTGTTTTATCACATGCCTAAAATGAATGCAGTCTCAAAACAAAAGAGGACTGGATCTATTTGATTTGTTTGAGTCATTGTTTGAGTGAACATTTCCACTGTATTTGGTTTAAAACGCTTATGGCTGATTTGAGGTATTATAGCATAATTGAATTGTTTTTCTATTTGATAAACACTTAATAAGTCATTCTAAATTTGAGAAGGAAATATTTTATTAAAGCAGATATTTTCTTATTCTTTTATTCAAAACTGCCCAACATTTATCCTATAATCCCAGGGATGGAGTTTGGCTGTATTGTCCTCCCAGAACTCATGTGGAAATCTGATCCCCAATGTGGCAGTGTTGGGAGCTGTTTGAGTCATGGGGGCGGATCCCTCATAAATGGATTAATGCTCTCTCTGTGGGGTGGGGGTATGAGTGAGTTCTCTCTCTATTAGTTCCCACAAGAGCTAGTTGTTTAAAAGACCCTGGCACCTCTACCCTCTTTCTCTCTTGCTTCCTCTCGCCATGTGATCTGCTTGTACCTGCCAGGTGCCTACTGCTTTCCACCATGAGTAGAAGCAGCCTGAGGCCCATGCCAGATGCAGCTGTCCCAGAACTGTGAGCCAAATAAACCTCTTTTCTTTATAAATTACCCAGTTTCGGGTATTCTGTTATAGCAACCTAAAACGGACTAATAAACCCAGATACTATGAAAACAAAGATAAAAGGGATAAACAAAACAATTAACGGAGCAAAAAGACAACCAACAGAGTGAGAGAAAATATTTGCAAAATATGCATCCAACAAAGAATTTAATATCCTGAATATGTAAGAAATTCAAACAACTTAGCAGTACAAACAAGTAACCTGATTAAAATACGAACAAACGAGCTGGATAGGCATTTGTCAAAGCGAGATATATGAATGGCCAATAGACACATGAAAAAATGCACAACATCACTCAGCATTTGTGAAATGCAAATCAAAACCCATTGAGATACATCTCACTCCAATTAGCCTGGCTATTATCAAAAGGACAGATAATAATAAATGCTGGAGAGAATGCGGAGAAAGAGGAACCCTCCTATATGGTTGGTGGGACTGTAAAAGGGTGAAGCCATTCTAGAAAATGGTATGGAGCTTCCTCAATTACAGATAGAACTGCCATGTGATCGCTGGGTATATACCCAAAGGAATGGAAATCATAATGTCATAGGGACATCTGTACTTCCATGTTTATTTCAGCTCTGCTTAAAATAGCCAGGAGTTGGAGCCAACCTAAATACCCATCATTGGATGAGTGGATAAGGAAAATGTGGTATATATACACAATGGAATACTGCTCTGTCATAAAAAAGAATGAAATACTGCTATTCACAGTAACATGGATGAACTTAGAGAAAATTATGTTAAGTGAAATAAGCCTGGCACAGAAAGAAAAATACCACATGTCCTCAATTATATGTGGAAGCTAATAAAATAAATAACTAAATAAATAAACAAGTAAAGAAAAAAGAAAAAAGATACAACAATCACAATAATATGAGCTTTTTAAGAGAAAAGAACAGAACTGAGGTTGTCAGGGGTGGGACAAGGGGAGAGGAAAAGAGGAAAAGGAAAAAATTGGTAAAGGGCCATGAAAATCAATGACATTGCATAATTATGAATGCACTAACTATTCTTATTTGAACATCACATATTGCACACTGGTATTGATATTCAATGCTGTACCCCACAGATATGTACAATCAGCTATGCTCCAATAAAAAAAAAATGTATACTTAAAAAAAAAAGATAAATAGGATAGAGTTCTTGCCCACACAAAGATTACCTTCTAGTTACTGGGCAATCCTATAATATATTTAGGATAAACAAGTAATCATATAATAAATACAGAGTGTGATATGTGCTCTGAGAGAGGAACAGTCAAGGTCATACTAGGACATACTTAAGACATTTAGAGGTAAAAGAGTCAATTGTAGCAGATGCTGTTCTGTGTTGTTCAGATTTCCCGCCTGCACTGAAGGCATTATTCCTTCAAATACGGAGAATATTATCATCAGACAGCACTCAGCTGTCAAGCTTTTTCAGAAAGTACCTCCACTGAAGAGTCACCCTACCTGAGGCCCTAGGCCCTTCCCAGGGCAGCTCATACTCAAGGACTGGCCCAATTCTGGAGAGGTATACAAGTTTGAGAGCTCCCCATGGGATCAGCTGAGACCTGTTGGGTTTTTTTTTGTTTTTGTTTTTGGCAGCTGGCAAATATGGGGATCTGAACCCTTGACTGAGACCTTTCTCTAGTATACTCCCTTGCCTTTACTTCCACAGGAGTCGATCCCAAGAGCACTTGCTATAAACATCTATTTGTTAATTTTTATTTCTGAATCTACTTCCCAGGAAAAGTAACATGTGTCAGTCATAAATGGTGAAAAGGACCTCTCTAACCTATCAAGAACTCCTCAGCAGCCACCTTCAAACCATCTTACACATCACTGCCATGTTAATCTTCATGAGACACGGAATGGCTCCTCTCAAGGTAAATATATATTCTCTTACCTAATGAATAAACTGCAGATTACTCAATGTAACACTTACAACCGTTCACGATCTGATTCTGTCCTACCTTACCTCTTCATCTTTCATTCTTCCCACTTGTTTAACATTCAACTAAACAAACTTCACTCCTGCATTATTGAACCTTTTCTCCACATCCACGCCTGAGCTCACACAGTTCCTTTCCACTGGCATGTCCACATGACCAAATACTACCCTTACTTTAAGACTTGACTCAGAGAATCTTCATCCATCAAACATTTACTGATCTTTCTTTGCCCCACAACCAGGTTAAAGTGGATTGTTCTCTCTCCTCTGAACTCTGTTGCGTTCTATGTGTGCTTTTCTTTTGTGACTTTCTATTACCCAGTTCATATAGTAATTATTTAAAAACTTGAAATCTCCTTTTCTAGATCCTAACTAGTACATAGTGAATATAACAAAGATATAAAGAGAAAGCCAGAGCAGGACAACTGGAGGGTGAGGGAGAGTGGTGAAGGGATAGAGGAAAGAAGAAAAAGGAGGGAGAATGGGGATTGAAGAAAAGAAAAGAAAAAGAAAAAAGAAAGAAACTAAAGATAGTAGAAATAAAGAAACGGTAGCACTTTGTCTTTCAAAGGGGCTGATTGAAAAAAATTCAGGGTAAGCTACCTTTTTTTATTAATATCAGTAACAATTTATAGCAGTTTCATTGGAGTTAAATAATAAAGATCATCATCATTTTGTACTTTGGCCAAGACAGTAATGAAATGGCAAGCCTTAGAAGTGAACTTTGAAATACGTTCCTATTAATTAATAGACTTTTGTCCTTGAAGCTGAAATTGTAGCCATATAAACCATTTTACCTCCTCTTGGGCTATTTCAGGCACTATTACCGTCCTCTATGTTGCTCTTTAAGGAATTTAGAAAGAGGAAAAAAGGGTTTAAAGAAAGATTATTTTATGGATGCTCTAGAGAATTAGAAACATAGCTATCTGTAGATGTTCGGCAGACCCAGGTAAAACATATTCCATATGAATGCTCCATACCCTGGTCACCCCGGACCTTCAATTCATATCACGTTTGAATTCTTCCAGGAACAGCACTCATAAAGGCAAATAGTTTATCAGAATCAGAACAATGCCAGTTTGAGTGACAGTATATCTTGGATTCTCTAGACCTATCCCAATCAGAGTTCTGATATTTGCTACAGACAGGTATCACTGGCCTGAAGCTGGCCATCACTGTGCTGCCAGCAGAGTTTTTAGGCCCAGAGACAGAAACTCTCCATGTCAGCAATATTGAACTCTGGCCAGGCATAGGTTTGCTGTAGTAAGTGCCTCAGGCAGGGCCTTCAGCAATTATTTTATACTGTTTACAAAGTTAAAAAAGAATATATCCAGCAAGCAGTACCAAGATTACGATGGAACCATGGATTGTTCCTTTCGTCTGAACATTCCTTTTGACTGCTTCTAATTTCATTTAGTTTCAACCTCATTTCTTTCAGAACTGAAGACTGATAGTGCCCAATAATTGATGATGCTGAAAGAAGCTATCTCATCAAAATCCTGAGCAGCTGTGGTTTTTACATTTGCTGACTCTTTTGTGTTTACCATTATCCAGGCTACTGGTCAAAACATTCCAAAATGGTTGGGCTATTTTTACCACGTAGCCTCAGCAAATTTCTATTTAAGTCTAGCTTGCTTGGTCATTATCCCTTGGCCATTTCTACCTGTACCTTAGTGAAGCACAAAAACTGCTGCATAGATCATTGTTCATCCAACTTTGCACCCTAGGTTACCAAAGGTTGTATTTTTATGGTGTCCAGAAAAGCTCATGACATATTTTGCTTGCCTTGGGACTGGAGTAGGAATAGAAATAATATGAGATTAGCAGGCAGAAAATTTGAGTTTGAGACTCAGTTCTATCATTTGCCAACCATGTCATCTTTAAAGGGATGGGTGGTTAGCTCAGTTGGTTACAGTGTAATGCTAATAACATCAAGGTCCAGGGTTTGATCCCTGTACAGTCCAGCTGCCAAAAAAAAAAGAAAGAAAGAGTAAGAAGAAGAGCTGAAACATCTCTGCCTCTATTTGCTAATCTGTAAAATTAGAGAATAGAATATTAAACTCATTAATCCCTTATCTCTTTTGGGAAAAGCAAATAAGATAATGGACATGAAATGGCTTTTCAAGTAATTTAAAAATCTGTGCAAACTTTTACGCTAAATAACTAAATTAGTTCTGCAGACTTAAAAGCTGTGTTTCTGAACCAGCATAACCTAACTGCAGTAAATTACCAGGGTCAATTATGAAGAAAAAAGTTACACTTTCTT
This sequence comes from Galeopterus variegatus, assembly GCF_000696425.1. Taxonomy (NCBI): domain Eukaryota; kingdom Metazoa; phylum Chordata; class Mammalia; order Dermoptera; family Cynocephalidae; genus Galeopterus; species Galeopterus variegatus. The sequence goes on from NW_007730235.1 coordinate 78,085, forward strand.
TTCTATTTCAGGATACCTTTTTTTTTTTTTTTTTTCTTTTTCCTGTGGGAGACTTGCCAAATCCAAACAGATGGTGTTTGTTAAAAAAGAAAAGGTAATTTAATAAAGCCAAACTCATGTCGTTTATAACCCATTTTAAAAGCACAAAGCATAAACTGTTTCATTCTCAACCAGTAGCATCAGGTCACTGCTCCACCAGAAAGGTCAATTTAGAATGACTGGTAGTTTCACAGCCTTTTCTCAAAACTGTTCTCTGACTGAATTCAGTAGGCTCTTCTGAATGAAGAAAAAGTTAAGCAAGGAAAGGTTTCAATTCTATTCTAGTGCTTAAAATGGAGTGGTTGACTTAACATCAAGGATTAAATATATTTCAAATAGAAAATCAAAACTTTAAAAAATCCTGTGATATGAAACTTCCAACATCTCATGTCTCTCAATACTTTCTAACCACGCAATGATGCTTCTTCCATTTCCCTTTGGCATATTAAGCCCCACCAGTGGGAGCAAGAGCATTGTTTGGCTTAAACGTTTGTGATCCTCAGTCAGTGTGCATTGCCCCTCAGCCTAATATTTTGTTGCCAGTAGAAATAACTTCCAGAAACTAGCTAAAAATTAATGCTCCAAGGCATCAGTGAGAGCGAGGCAAGCTATGTAGAAGGGGGTGTAAGGAAGAACTGGACCACTGAAGCCAAGTAACTGAGAAGGCACCAAACTGTCCCTGCAAACAAGTCTTCTAACTTTCCTTCCACAGAGCAAAGTAACAAAACTGCAAGGTGCCTTTCATGGACACGCCATTTAGGCTACAACTTTCTATGTGTGTGCTTTTAATAAAGGGGCTATTTCTTCAAACGTTTTGAGAAATGCATATGTTAGAAATAATCTAACTGATCGAAACATGAGAAATTGAATTGCTACCTTTCTTAAAGATATATTTCTAAGAAAAAACTGACTAAACACTAAAACTGATTTGTTCAAAGCATTTGACTTGTGGCAAGCATTAGATTAGGGTCTGAAATCTCTGTCTTGTATGCATGTGTGTCTGTCACACATATATATTGCATTTATATATGTAATATATATGTAATTCACATATATATTTTTTTTGTGTGTAATATATGTGGAGTTTTACATCCCAGAAAGTCTTCCCTGAAAGTGGTATTATTTCACCATTTTTTTGTCTCAATACCACCGTTGCATAACTAGGATATGTAATAGATCATTGTCAATATTCACATAAACAGAGATGGATTTAGAGTAGGGGAGGGGAAAAAAGAAAGAAAAGCTATACTCTAAAATATATATTAATCCCAGAACCTCACTTAATGACTTGTCGTTTGTATGATGCTTTGATGCCTAGGTCTCAAAGTTTTTTTTAAAAAAAGGGGGGGGGGGGAATCTGAATAAACCTTTTATAATTTGTTAAAGTGCAGGATGAGTAATGTTAGCTTGAGTTGAGAAAAACAAAACACTAGAAAGATATGTGAAGCTGTCAGTAATTCATCAGGGCCTGCCTATTTTAGCACCTAATAATTTTTTCTGTGCTCCTTCTTTAGAAGAGAACAAATCAGAACGCCAATGCAGTAAATTCTCACAGGGGAAACCATAATTCTATTGATGTGCTTCAAGATGGCTTTTTGTTTTCAATTCTGCAAAAGCAGATCAATAAAACTAATGCAGGTTCTCTCCTAAGATTTTTCTTCTACATTTATATTTAGGTGACTTGATAACACTGGTTTAACTGATTCAGCACTGGCAGGAATCACGGAGCAACGGAGCAAGCTTTTGCAAACAAGAGAAATATAAGACCTAAAAAAATATATATATATATGGCAGTTTGGTTTATCATTACACATGTGAACTCTTGAGTTAAGCCTCCTGGATTCGAATCCTAGTCCTAATTACTAGTTGTGTAACTTCAGCAAGAAATTTAACTACTCCACGCCTCATTTACTTAAAATGTTAAATGAGTATAATAAGCAGTAAGAGAATTAAAAGAATTTGTCTGTGTTAAAATCTCTTAGAAGTTCTAGCAAATTCTAAAGTGTTCAATAAATGCCAACTTCTTGTTACTGTGATTGTGTGATTCTAATACTCTTGATCTTCGTGCATGGGTGGGCTTCCTAGATCATTTAAAATATGGTGGAAGAAATAATGTCATCCCAGAAAACTAGAATCAATGTTTCTTATTTTCCATGAGAGAGTGCATTTGAATGTAGATTTGGACAGAGTCTGAGACAAGAGATGTGGAAGGACTCTACGAGGGAAGGGAAGGAGTTTGGAAAGACTTTTAACAACTCACGTCTCTCTCTCTTTCTATTTGCTACACCCCTGAGAGATGACAGAAGTAGAAAACATAATACACATGCTAAACAGGCTGAAGAAGCCTAGGGGAAATGTTGAAACAATTGTAGTTTTTAGGTGCTAGTATTTTTTCCTAATACTCATTTAAGACAGACTTCCTCTCCTTCAAAATAATTCTTTTCTCTACTCCCTAACAGGAATGTGCTCAGTCCCTTTGCATACACTTAACTGAAACTGTAAACTTAATCCTATGTGTTCTTTTCATGAACTCTCTGGAATACCCCTCCTCTCTGACAACATACCAGTTAGGACTCTCTTGGGACCGAACTGGCTGTGGGACCTTGAGCAAATAACTTAATTTTTCGTCTCTGCCTTGATTTAGCACCTTTCTATGCTCTCATCTGTAAAACAAGACAATAGCTTTTATTTGCTTCATAGACTTGTAAGAGGATTCAAAAAGATAATCCGTGTAAAGTGCTTAGCACGTGAAAAGTGAATTATAAATGACAATTGCTAGTGCTATGATTACTATTTTGTTCTTAACATTATTTTGTATCATTATTGTTTCTATGTCCTGATCTTGCTCAACAATTGCTTTTTCTAGGAAGCATGTACTGAAAAGTTTTAAGTTTCAATGACTATTCCTTATTCTCTTCCTAAAATCTGTATGTTCTATACCACAAAATTAAGCTCTTGAAAAATTTTAAGTAAAGACACATCTGTGCATGTTCCTTTACATTTGTCAGCTGTGTGTTTTCATTCCTCCTACTTATTTTTATAAATATAAAATATTATTATGTTTTTCATGTTAAAATAATCTCTTTACAACATGTTAAAAAGTGGACTGTACAGCTTCATACTTATGTATGAAATTTCTAATTAGGAGTGTTGGCACTAAGAAGGTATCAGAGGGAGTTAAGCTTTTTTGCAGCCACAAGATTGTAATTAGATGGGTAGTATGAATCGTGTCATCAACACGGTTAAATATAAAAATACCAACAGTACATGGTGCATGATTTCTAGATAAACAGCAAAGCTCTCTTTACCTTCACGCAAGATAAAAACATGTGCCAAAAGCCAGTACGCTATAAGCACTGCATTTACTTTAAACGATATTATTTTCCCTGAAATTGATGATTATGAGAGTTGTGTAAAAGGGAGAAATGAAATCCCTTTAACTTTTGTTAATTTAAAAAATATTTCTTCATAAATTAAAATATTTTATTCATCAATTCATATCTTAATGCTTATATATGATATATTCAGCCAAAACTTCTACTTAAGACTTGATAATAGCTTTCAGACAAGTTCATTGTGAAACTGTAAAGTCAGCTATATCTAAAAAGGAAATGGTAGTGAGGGAAAAAAAACTTACCAATAGTAAACATCACTTTTTAAATTAATAGACGTTAGGGTTTTTTTAGAGAAGTTTTAGGGATACAGCAAATTATTTGATATGTGCAGGGTTCCCATGTACCCCCTCACACGCGTACATCGTTTCTCCTATCACTAACATCTTGCATTAGTGTGATAGATTTGTTACAATTAATGAGACAATATTGATACATTATTATTACTAAAGTCCATAGTTTGCATTATGGTTCATGCTTTGTGTGGTACATTCTATGGTTTGGGACAAATATATAAGGACTTGTATCCACAATTATAGCATCGAACATAGTAATTTCACTGCCCTCAAAATTCCCTGTGCTCCACCTATTCATCCCTCCTCCCCATGAACTCTTTTTACTGTCTCCTTAGTTTTGTATTTTCCAGAATATCTTATAGTTGGACTCATACAGTATGTAGTCTTTTCAGATTGACTTCTTTCACTTAGTAATATGTATTTAAGATCCCTCCATATCTTTTTGTGGCTTCATTTTTTTCTTTTTTTTTATTGCTAAAGAATATTTCACTGTATGGATGTACCACAGTTTGTTTTTCTATTCATCTATAGAAGGACATCTTGGTCACTTCCAAATTTGGGCATTTATAAACAAAGCTGTTATAAACATTTGTATGCAAGTTCTTCTGTGGACATAAGTTTTTAATTCACTCAGGTAAATACCAAGGAGCTTTTACCATTTTGAATTCCCACTAAGAATGTGAATTCTTTTTTCTCCATATCCTTGTCAGCATTAGTATTGTCAATTTTTTGGATTTTAGCCATTCCAGTGTGTAGTGGTATCTCATTGTTGTTTTAATTTGCAATTCCCTGATGAGAAATGATGAGAAACATTTTTCGAATGCTTATTACCCACCTGTATATTTTCTTTGATAAGATGTCTGTTCAGATCTTTTGCCTTTTTAAAAAATTGGGTGGTTTGTTTCCTTTTGTTGAGTTTTAAGGTCCTATCTATATATATATATTGGATGTCAGATATTTTTCAGATGTGTTTTTGCAATCACATTTTTATAATGGATTTTATTTTTTAGAATAGTTATAGATTTACAAAAAAACTGAGAAGCTAATACAGAGTTCCCATATACCCCGAGTCCAGTTCTCCCTATTTTTAACAACTTAACATGAGTGGCAAACATCATTTTTAATAATTAATCACCAGAAAACATGAAAATTTAAATAAGATACAAGCCCTATTCTTTTCTTGAGGACAATAAAGACTTAAAAGTATCTGCCATTTTGTGACCCTGGATGCTGTTATTTGGAGACAGATATTCTGCATTCACTGCCCACATAACAGCAAAAATAATGACCACATATTAACTTTAGTTCTTAACAGTGTTCTAGTTGTTTTTAAATGTAGGTTTCTCAGAAAGATTTTATGAGTGGGTAAAAGAGAGAAAAAATAAACTATCAAGTCCCTTTCAATTCTGATTCATTTTCTCTTCAGCTTCTGTGTCTTAAATGTAATATAACAATCTTATGTTGTATTGTCTTTTTTTATCAAATGAGCACAGAAAAGTCCCAAGAGCTATAATCAGATCTTCACGTTTCCTTTACAGTGCTCATTCATCTTTACAGTTCATTAAAGGACTCACTCCTTTCAAATTCATCAAAAAGACTGGAGACAAATAAGGTCTGTCTTTTCATACTGTTTATATAATCTTACTTTGTTCATTACCTGATTTTAGTCCACAGGTGATAATTTAACAACTGATTTTATTTTCAATTTTTTTTTTACCTATTGTCCTAAAACAAGGTCAGGATTAGCCAAAAGAGCATCATTCTTTTTTGTAAATGCCCAAAGTTTTGTTTTATGCTTACAAGTCCTTCTGTGAACAAATTGCTTCTTATACGAAATAAAAAGCTATGCTTTATTACATGTGTTAAAAACTCAATCCCAGTATCACATCTATGTCAAAAACCAATATACAGGCAAGAAAATTTTTGTTGTTAGAAACATAGATATTAAAATTACATTGTCAAATCTCAGATCAGTACTACAATTAACAAAAGTTTTGCCCATCATTTTTTTAAAATAAATTCAGCCTTCAGTCCCTGAAGCTGTTTCATTTTCTATTTTTTTTTTTTCAATAGATAGAATCAAACTATCTCATTACTGAGCAAAATCTCCTTGAGACCTTGAATTTTCACATTGGTTTTACGTTTGTCACAAAAGGCACTTTTGGTAAGTTATACATTTTGAATTAAAGTTCTCGTGTATAATAGATAATATCTCAGCAAGATGTGAATGTATTTTAAATCATCCTTGGAGGAGTGGAACAACTGTGTCCATTGCAATACTTATAGCATTTTTTAGAATGTTTCATCTCATGTCTCAGGTTAGGAACTTAACATTGTACCTTGCATTTGTATTTGTAGCTCAATTTGAGAACATTCTAACATTAATTTCCTCGGAATTTAGTTCTCAATTTGTCTATGCTGTATAGATATGTTCCCCCAAGAACACTTTTAAATCTTTTTCATATTGTGTATAATGCTTTTATCATTTTTTACACTTTTCTGTGTGTGTGTGTGTGTGTGTGTGTGTGTGTGTGTGTTAGTGTGACTTGTAAGGGACATAGGCATTTTAAGTTTATTCAAATATTAAATAACCAAGCAAAAAATATGCATAATACGATGTTTATAAAATACCCATTTCCTTTCAAATAGTAAACTGACCAAATTTAAAAAATTTTATTATAGCAGGGTATACATGCAGAAAATGTATATATTATACACATACATTTTGATAAGTTTTCACAAACTGAAAACTTCTGTGTAATCATCACCCCAGAAGTGTTCCCCATGCCCCCCTTCCAGGTCCTGTGATGCACCCACCACCTAAGGATCATTGCAATGCTGAGTTCTTAGATAGATTTTTTAATGTAACTTTTTCTCCATAGTTAACATCTTAGTTTTCAATAAGATGAAAGTTTCACTTGCATCCATGTATATATTCTCAAGATGTATGAATATCTGGAATATAACAGATACACCCTCAAAAAATATCATTTATTTAGAAGAGTCAATAATTAATTAACTCATAGTTATGAATATGACAAGTTATTTTCAGTAAGTGCAAATAACAAATCCAAAAAATGATGTTGGCCAGAGATTATACTTAATAACCCAAAATATTGTTGGAATGTTCTCACATAGCAGATGACCCCACCCGATTACCTCTGCAACATTCTACCCCATCAAACTCAAGTGCAGACTATTGTGAGAGGACAACAATGCTTGGGAGCTGAAAACGCACGTAAGCCTAAACTCTGCAATTTGGTATGACTTGAAACAAATCAATTAAATTAAGTGCTGAGCCTCATTTCTGTATGACTGTAATAAGTGTGATAATGTATTCCCTCAGATCTTTATGAGGTTGAGACATGAGCACAATGAAAGTGCATTGTACGTTTTAAAGGGTTCTGTAAACACTGTTTCATCTCTGTTTATAAAATATGGGATTCCTCCCAGTTCTGTGTGTCATAAAACACTTACGTGGTCAACCACGGATCTAAATTATTGGAACATGTGTTAGTGTTACAAAACAAATTGTGTCCATACTTGCATAGTGCTGGTCTGAAATAAATTTGACGTGATATTGACTTCATCATTAACAGATTTCTTAACTATGCTTCCACCATGACATTCCAAAATTGCTTCAGAAACGAAAGTTCTGTTGCTTTTTGAAAAAATTATCTTCATTATTACTTATTTTCTAAGTATGATATGTTTTTAGTAATAAATCACACATTTTTCAAAATAAAAGACTCTGTGAAACCAAAATATTATTACTAAAATTTGCTAAGTCATTGTCTCAATAACTAAAAATTTCTTTATAAAAAAATTTAATGAATGACGTATCTCTTTTTAAAGCTTTTTTATTTATTTTATATTTCTTTTAGCGTCAATGATCCTTGGGTGTAAAAAAAATAAATGCACTGTATTGGCTATAGGATTTTATTTTATTGCATTCAGAATATAGGCTTTCATGGGTTAAAAAGTGTACCAAAATTATTATCCATACCAGTTGCTAAACACAGAGATTAAAATTAATTCTGCTTTGTAGGAGAATAAATAAAATAATGATGCCATTTTCTGTCTTTAAGATAAAAATACAAAAATTTTATTAAAAAACAAACTTAAAAGTAATACTAGCTGGTTTAAGATTCTAAAAATGCAAACATATGTCATCAATCATCAAATGCTTAGTAGATGTTCAGAGAATCTTTGATTATTATGCAGAAACTACATAAAGAAGGCATTGTTACAAGTGATTTGAATCAGTTATTCTACTATAAATCTGACATTGAGGGTCCTGGTTCTGATACCTCGATTTCTTTTTGCTTTTAGATTTGTAGCTCCAGTTAGATCTCTGCTCCATTTCCCAGTGCAAATTTACGGGCTTCTCTTATTACTGGTTTAGATTCAAGCTTTTCTTCTGGGCTAAACCCCTTCTAGTGTTTAGGAACCTTGACATTTGCCTAACCCTTGCTGGCTTCTAATTCTTATTCTCCATTATCTTCTCTGGACTTTTTAGCTGCAAATTGACCCATCTGCCCTCTTTCTGATTTCAGAGCACTGATTTCTTCTAGAAATTCCTGTTCTTAGAGCCAGACATCAAAGCAGACTCCTTGGAATATTAAGACTATCTTCATCAAATCTATGCCCCTTTGACAGCATGATTTGGAGATACAGATTTTCTCTAAAACTGGACACAATGTTTGTAAAGGATAGAGGGAGCTGGAGTGTGTCTTTGGACTTAAGAACTCGATAGCTTAGCCCACAGTCCAGAAATAAGCAATGAATATGGCACTGAAGGCAAAGGTAATGTAAACAGAGTCAAAGCAAAGATTTTTCTAAGTCTTTTCAGGGTTTACATGATCTGGAGCCAGTTGGTTAATTTTTGAACACTAACATTATTCAAAATACAGGCCCTACCAGACATTGAGGACTATGTTAACTCTGATGATTCTAAAGGGTTCTGGTTGTGTTTGTAGCAAAATGTGTTAAAAAGAGATAGGAAAAATTGAGGAATTTCCCAATGTATATTATACATAGCCATCAAGAGCTAAAAGAGCTATACTTAAAGTAATAGTAAGTAGGACAAAGCAATATGCAATTTAGTGCTTAACTCACTCAGACTTTTAAAGCAATGGGGTTAGAAAAATAAGTCAAGAAGGGACATACACTTGATCCTGAAAAAGAATTGGAAAAAGAATGGAGATGACACACAAGATTCAATCGGTTAGTTTGATCAGATGTGTTGCGGCATAAATCAGTAATAGGTTAATAAGAGAGAAAGGGAATCAGTCAAAATATCTTAGAGTTTTGCTGAGGAATAGTAGGAAAGTCAAGTGACCCAGGGAAAGCAGGGACATATTAAGGGCCACCTTTAAGGCCAGGAAAAAAGATTAAATATAGTCAAAGTATAAAAACACTGGTAAATCTGAAGAAAAGGAATGATATATGTCTTTACTTATTACATCTACTTTATTATTTTTCCTCTTTTAAACTAATATTGATGAGTGTAGCATAATCAGTCAAGTTCAAATTAAACAGCAATTGACTAAAGCATAAAGTTCTTGGGGGAAGTAAAGGAGGGGGGTGTCAAACAGATGGAGACTAAGCCCTCCACTCCTGTTTCACTGCATTAATACAGTTTATATGTTGTGATTCTCTGTCACATTTTGTATGAAACATGGTTTCAGCAGGTTAGAACATTGAAAACCATAGTTACAGATAAGGAAATTATAAAATCTAATGGAAAAAGACTCTTGAGTCTAAAAAATATTTCAAATTGATGGATACCTTCCTCAAAAATGCCTGGGATAAATTTGGAGCTCAACAAATCTTTTAAAATTATTGAATTACACAAGGAGATCAGAAACTTCCAGACAGAGGTGATTTGCCTAAGAGCTCACAGAACTTGATAACAGAAAGGAAACTAGCCTCCAGGTCTCCTGCTTCTTGGGATTCAACTTACTTTTTTATCTCTGCCCCTACATTTTTGCTCTTGATATCATATTAAAGTATCATTGCTTTGGATAAAAACTAAATTTTACTAAATCCATCAAATAATATCAGAATAATAGGAATTTTAAAATCTTGAATCAAATAATTAAGTATATTAATCATAATCTCAGAGATAATCTTTTTCAACAACAAATATCTTTAATTTATGATCTTCAAAATTTTTGTGGTTATTCTTACTTCTTCAAAACGGATTTATTGACAAACTCGAGTACCTTGACTTAATCACGTTTCAGAAGAAACATCACCATTTTTATCTGATCTAGTTCCACCAGCATCAAGCTTTTCTATGGCCATAGGAGTTGTCTATATTTTATTTTATGCTGTTGTGAGCTGCATGGCTACCCTGCGGTAAGCCCTCTGGACTGCTGGACAGTGCTGCTTCTCCATTCTCTGTTGGTCTAGACTTTAGCCTGGAGCATTCATCCCCTGAACTGTCCTTCTCAATCTAGCCAACTTTGATTCCATCGTCATCGTTTTGTAGTGCATTCCATGTTGTCAATGGCTATCACAAGCAGACTGGCTCGCACACCAATCCGTATCTTTGTTAAAAGGAAAAATCTTACACCTCAGATGGGTATAAAATTGGGCTGAAATTCTCCGCCAACCTAAACTGAAAGACCAAAACATGACATCTCATGCTTTTGTTCTGAAATTCACAGGCATTTAGCATCCATGACAGGTTAGATTAGAAAAGTAAAGATGCTGCCTCCAGAAAGTCATTGTTAAAATATTCCTGCTTTTGATAATCTAAGAAATATCTTTTAGACTAATATTTTATTTATTATATTACCACGACTCTTTAGTATTTATTCCATCTGATTATCAGTTTATGTGTCAGAGGGAGTAAAGTTTTAAAGAAACATAATACGAATGTAATTTCATTAAATGTTATTTAGAGACAAAGGCTATTTAAAGCATGACATATGGCAGTTCTTATAGGAGCCCAGGGGGTTAGGAGCATGTCTTAGTCCATTTGTGCTGCTATAACAAAATATCATAAACTGGGCAGTAAATAAACAATAGAAATGTGTTCCTTGCGGTTCTGGAGGCTAGGAAGTCCAAAATCAGATTTGATGTCTAGTGAGGGTCCATTTCTGGGTACATAAATGGCGCTTTCTTTCTGTATCCTCACATATGGAAGGACTAGTTAGCTCTCCAGGGTCTCTTTGATAAGCACACTGATCCTACTTATGAAAGTTCTGCCCTCATGACCTAATCACCTTCTAATGGCCCCACCTGGTATCGTCACCTTGGGAGTTAGGATTTCGATATATGAATTTGGGGACAGACATCAAAATTCAGCCCATGAAAGAGCTGTACATGAAGGGCAATTTCAATATGTAAGTTGGGACAGTAAGAGAATGAAAGAATCAGGCCAGAGTCCAGCCATGAACATTCGGATACCAAGGAGAAAAGAAAAGAGAAAGGAAAAGTATCACCATGAAATAGAAGTTTTCATTAGGAGGGAAAAATTTTTTTTCTTTATGTTCTCAGGTGATGAAAAACAATTTTGGTTACAATGAAATTATAGTACAAAAGAAGAAAACAACAAGGAGGAGGAGGGAAAATGAGGAAGAGGAAGAAAAGGAAAAGGAAGAAATAAAGGAAGCAAAAATGAAAAACCAATATCCTTAGTCTTTTCTAGGTAATGGAGATATCTAGACTGATCTGCTGTTAATCTGCTCGTTGACCAATTAGAACCTCACAAGCCTTTACAGACATTCACTGTTGAAGTAGCAACTTCCATCTGTGAGTTGACGTGGCCCTGAGCTACACTTCCAACCCTGAAATTGATTGTGAACTTTCTTCTGTGTGCCCAAATACCAGCCTTGCAGAGGTATCATACCAGAAGTTGGCCTCACGATCTTCGCTGCAATACTAGCTTCCCTTACTAGGATAGGTTAATTCAGTGAATGGCATCTGCAATCTTAGATCTCTGATTGGCAAAAAATTGCATCTAATTAGTCTTCAATAAAGTTTTTCTTACAGGTTTGAGAAGTTATTTTCCACTTACAATTTACTACAGGTGATGTTAGTTTTCTATTTATGGGACTAATATAAGATTTTAAAAATAAGTTCACAAGATTTAAAAATTGTAAAGAAAGTATCAAAGCAAACAGTCCATAGATTATGTGTATTAAAGTTGTAAAATTCATATACAAATGGCTGAAGTTTTAAAAATTCCCACAGCCTTTATATTCCGGTCCTGCTATATTTTCATCTTCAGTGCTCACTGTCCCTTCCTTCCCCTCTTTGAATCTTATGCCCTATTCATTGTTTCAATTCCTTGCACCCGTGCTGTGTGACACCTCACTTGTAATTCCCAATGCAAGTTACTCTGTTTGGAATTAATCCCTCTACCACCACCATCTCCATCTCCCCTTAGCTTACTGACAAATGATTTCTCTTGTTTTAAAGTTCTTTCTTTCTTTCTTTTTATTATTTTAGTTTATCAATATACAATATAGTTGATTTTTGTGTCCCTTTACCAATTCCTCCTTTTCTTCCCTTCCTCCCCTCTCTCCCCCCACCATCAACATCATACCTGTTCACTTGTCTTAACAAGTTCAATGAATTGTTGTGATTGTTGTGTCTTCTTCCCTCCACCCCTGTTCATTTGTATATTTACTTATTTATTTTTAGCTCCCACAAATATGTGAGAACATGCAGTATTTCTCTTTCTGTGCCTGGCTTATTTCACTTAATATATTTTGCTCTAAGTCCATCCATGCCGCTGAGAATGGTAGTATTTCATATCTTTTACAGCACAGTAGTATTCCATTGTGTAGATATATGACAGCTTCCTTATGCAATCATCCAGTGATGGGCATTTAGGCTGGTTCCAACTCTTGACTATTGTAAATAGTGTTGCAATAAATATTGGAGTACTGTTATCCCTTTGACCTGATGATTTTCATTCCTCTGTGTATATACCCAGCAGTGGTATAGCTGGGTCATATGGTAGAGCTATCTGTAATTGTTTGAGAAACCTCCATACCATTTTCCATAGAGGCTGCACCATTTTGCAGTCCCACCAACAGTGTATGAGGGTTCCTTTTTCTCCGAAACCTCGCCACCATTTGTCATTCTCAGTCTTTTAGATATTAGCCATCCTAACTGGAGTGAGACAGTATCTCACATCCAAAAACATCTCAATGTAATGATTTTTTTTTAAAGTAAAAGCATATTGGTTGTACAAAAAGTTGACCTAAGGACTCCACTAAAAACTCATTGATTTGGGCATTATCAAGAACACTGATTAACATTAAAATGTTAATTTGTAGGTACTGTTACTTTTTTGCAAGAGAATGAGAAAGTACAGTATTATTCCAATAAGGCCATATAAGGGAGAAAAAGAATGTCTCTATAAACAGGGCTTGAAAGGTACTCTACAATGATGTTTAAAATCTCCACATTTACCCCCTCAAGTTGTGAATGCTCAAAAGCATTTTTCAGCCTTTCTTATGTCTCTGGGCATTGGCCCAAAGCCTGAATCAGACTAGGAACCTAACAAATATTTTTTGAATAAAAGATTATTTTTTATATTAGAAATTAATGTTTAATGTATTAGAGCTATAAGTAAACCTTGACTTTCTGCCCTGGATAGCAATTCCACCAAAGATTTCAGTTGCCCATATTTGCTTCTCAAACTCTGAATAGGAATATATACAAGTTCTGAGCACTGACAGTTTCCAGATGTGGCACCAAGAAGACAACTCATCTTTATAGCCTATTCGCAACTCTAACTGCTTTCCATTACATATTCTCTTAATTTAAAATTCATGCATATCAAACCTTCTGTCCTGCATCACAGGATGTAGGAGACACTATTCCAAGGCCTGCAGCTTAATAGGTAGATGAGCAAATGTCCTTTCTCTCTCAATGTGCTGTATCAAAGATTTCTAAGGATAATTTAGTCTAACACTCCACAAGAGGTCAGAGTACTTGCCAATAGTTCTGTTTCCTGGAAGAGAATTGTAAGTTTTAGAACACAGAATTGCATCAATTACTTATAATTAGTCTCTGGCATTCAAAACCAGGCCATTTTAGCCTCAGTATGACTTTGAATAGCCTCCTGATATCTGTAATCTTTCCTTAAAAATCCTTTATATTATGTGAAGGCTTAGTTTCAGAAATCTTGTGATATACATAAGGTGTACATAAGATATATTAACTTTATATCATAGTATTTACATATTGTTAATTTAGCATCACAGTGTTTACGTTATGGGATATCCAGAAGAAGAATAAACATTACTAAAGAACTTTTCCTCCTCTTCTGAATAAGGCATTAGTTTGTTTCCACTTACATGCAGAATATTTGTATTATGTTGGATGGATTTATGATCCTGTTATTGCCTTTATTTGGAGATTAAGTATGGTTTAAGGAAATGTGTATGGGTGCCAAGTTAACAAGAGCTGGACTTATGATGGTTAATTTTATATGTAAACTTGACTGGACCACAGGATGCCCAGATATTTGGTGAAACATTATATGTGGATATGACTGTGACATTGTTTCTGGATGAGATTAACATCTGAATCGGTAGACTGTGTGAAGCAGATTGTCCTTTCCAACGTGGGTAGGCCATCAATCAATGCATTGAAGACCTGAATAGAATAAAAGGCTGAGTGAGAAAAATTTCTCCCTCCACCATGTGAGGACATAATGAGAAGGCATCCATCTGCAAACCAGTAAAGGGCCTTGCCAGCAAATTTAATCAGCTTGCGCTTTGATTTTGGACTTCTTAACTTCCAGAACTGAGAGAAATGAATTCTCTCAGTTGTTAGTGTTACCAAATCTAGGTTACTCAGTTATGACATCCTGGGCTGACTAATACATACTACATATACATAATGAATAGAAGAAAAACACTTAACAGAAGAGAAGTCAAACTACATTTGTTTTGTTGTTGTTGTTTTCAATTGTTTGTTTGTTTTGCTCTTTTAGAAGAATTCATTCAGCTCATTCTATTCAATCCATTCCGAGTGTGGGTGTGAGGGATGGTGACCTCCCCAGGACAGAATAAGAATTCCAATGTCCATTTCTTTACAGGTGTGGACACTCAGAGCATTGGATTTTGAAAGACAGAGGCATCCTAGATTTCCAGAAATAGAAACACAGTTTTTCTAATGATTTAAACACCCAATTAGTCTAATTTGCAATCTATGGAGATTTCCAGAGAGTTATAAAGTTCTTGTGGAGTAATAGAAGGTCTAGAAATTCCAAAAGTAGTGGAAGAGAAGACAAGGACTTCAAGTTAGGAGAGTGAATTTAGAAGGGATTGCTATTTCAGAATGTGACATGAATAATCCAAAAGGACCTTGCAATCAGTGCTATTTATTTGCCTAGAAATATTAGGTAAGGGTTTGGGACACCTGACCAACCTGTCTTCATAATACCTGAATCAGCAGACCTCTCTAAGGGAACTTTGCACAGTCTGAACCTAAAGTCCCAGATGATCTATCATTGCATTACTGCAGTGGATAGGATGAGGGCCCCCCAAAGATGTTTAAATATTAATCCCCAGAACCTCTGAATAAGTTATATAAAAAAGGGAACATTAGTTTGCTAGTTGGCTGGCCTTAAAACAGGAAAATTATCCTGAATTATTCAGGCCAAAAATAATCATAGGAGTCCTTAATAGTGAATAAGGGAATAAGAAGAAACAGTCAGAGAGATGGCAGTATAAGAAAGACTTGGGTTGATGTTGCAAGTTTTGAAGAAGGAAGAAGGAAATCATAAGCTGAGGAAGGTAGGCAGTTCCTAGAAACTGGAACAGGCAGGGAAATAAATTCTCCCCTCGAGCTTCCAGAAAGGAATGCAACCCGTAAACACAGTGAGATCTGTGCTAAATTTTAATCCACAGAACAGTAATGTCATACACTTCTGTTGTTTAAGCCACTAAATTTGTGGTGATTTGTTATAAAAGCAATAGAAAAATACTACAATTATTAATACCAGGAATTTTCTTTAGCTGCCATGACTACTTCATGGAGAGTCTGTTTTCCAGCTCCACATCGGCTAACTCATAAGCTCAGAGGAAGTCACTAGTCATCTTGGAGAATCTTTTAGAAGATCCCATACTTGTACTTGGCGCTGAAACTGAGCTCACTACACTACAGTGTCACAGGACAGTGATGGTGAGAAGAGGGCATCTCCAATTTCATGATGGAAATTTACTCTTGTGTCTGCACTACCCAATATGCAAATCACCTATATTTGCACCCAACCTATCCTATGAATGATAGTTTGAAACCCATTCCCTTCTACCTTTAGGTGTGCTTGACTGAACTGATTACTCCTCCCCTCTATTGTATATTTAATCTCTTCCTCTGAAATAGGAACATCCTATTTTATTTAACCATGATCAAGACTCGTCCATTGGGAAACAATCAACAAAAATACTTTCTGTTCCCTATCCTGTCTCTACCTAGTAACTTAGGAAAAAATGCTCACTGATAAAAGTATGGCTGCTTCATGGTTCCATTTGTTATCGCCCCCTCCTTCTTTATACAAGCCAAACCTGGAGTCCTAGCTCTTTCTAAGGTGACATTACCTCTAACTCACTAAACCCAATGGGTATTCTTAGAGCAATTTGACATCGTTGACCTCTCCTCAAACACCCCTTTTGTCTAACTATTTACAAAGAAACATTATCTATTCAAGAATGCTATTTTTCGGGGCCGGCCCACTTGGGAGCGCGGCGGTGCTCCTGCCGAGGGTTCGGATCCCACATACAGATCGGCCGCTCACTGGGTGAGCGAGGTGCGGACGCGACACCGAGGGTTGCAATCCGTTGCCGGTCACAAAAAAAGACAAAAAGGAAAAAAAAAAAAAAGAATGCTATTTTTCTCTCTACTCAGGTAATTGTTAATATATATGTCACAGTTCAGCAGTTACACAGGGTAGTACTGCCTGATTAAATATAATCCCTATATTATACACTTATCACTTGTGTTTTTAAATGTATGTTTGCGATTATCTGATTAATGTCTGTCTTCCTGTGGAAATGTAAACTCCTGGCTGGTCAAGGCCCATGCTTGTTTTTGCTTACCATTATAATCATAATTATATAAAAAAAAAATTGGTGAGAGCAATCTCAAAGACATTAACAAACTCTCCAAGTATTTGTAGAGCGAATGAGAAATTGCAAAAGGAAAAATAAAGACAGAGAAAAGAGTAACAAATCAATAACAATAACACTTACTGAGTAGTAATATGTAAGAACAATATGCTACATACTTTATGTCCTATCTTCTTAAATCCTTTAAATAGCTCAGCGAATATAATAGCTCCATTATACAAATGAGTGAGAGAGAGATTTGGAGAGGATAAATAAATTTCCCATGGCCTCACAGGTAAGAAATGGCAAAACCAAGACATTGGACATAGAACAAATCCATGTTATGTGGTGTCATACCAATTCTCTCTATTTAAAAATTTTACATTATGTTCATCATGAATTTTTGTGTTAATTTTGATTTTTAAAATCATTGTATTAAACTATTTTTTTCTCTTGATTAATGAGATTTTGGTGCCCCCTTAAATTTTGAACTCGAGGCCAGCGTCTCACCTGCTTCATTTGCCCCACCCTTATCTGGTCCTGCACGTTCATGAGTAGTGTGCTCATGTATTCCAAAAGTGATCTGAAGCAGCAGTGATGGGTGATTCTCTACCACAGCCCAGGGCAGAAGAAGAGAGAGAAAGCCTACCAGGATTTCATATGCAGGCCTAAAAATATGCTTATGTCTGGCACAAGAATCATTTCTACCACACTGTGGTGGTCACAGCAAGTTCCAAGGTCAGCCTAGATTCGAGAGGAGGACAAATATACTCCATCTCTTAATGAGAGGATTTACAAAGTTACATGCAGAGGGTGCTTTTTTCAGGCAGGAAATAGTCTATTCCAGCCAGCAACAGCTGTGTATGACAGTGCTAGTGCCATCATGTCACCATTAGCATTGAATGGAGTAGTTATTCATTTGTAAATCTTTGGCAATGTAGTTGGCAAATAACAGTATATTGTTGTTTATTTTGTTTGTTGATGCTTAATAGTGAACCTTATCTTGGTAAGTATGGAAACTACACTCCACACCATTCTAATTGTCTTTGGGAGGGAAGAAATGATTCTCACGTACGAAACACTCTAGTTTTTTGTTTGATTGTTTTTGTCTTGCTTTGTTTTAGCTTCTGTTTTTCATATATATTTTTTTCTGATAGAAGGAAAATCCACAACCACTTCCAACCCCCTGTCTGGCCATTTAACAGACTTAGGTCAAGTTACTCTTGGAGACCTTTGGCTTCACCCAGTTTGGCACATTGCCTGCCTTAGGAAAGGCTATAGGCAGGCTACAAATGACTAGATACCAAGCAGACGGACTCTGCTGAAGCTCTTTCTATTAAAAGTACATTTTCTGACCAACAGTTAAACATGTCTCCAAGGGCAAGTAAAAATACTTTAGAACCACCTGGGAATAGATTAAACTGATCTTCTAGCTTCAGCCTCCTAGATAAGGACAAAGTTTTTCTGTTCACATTCAAACTGAAAGAATGAATCAGGAAAACAAATTTTCTCAGTTTACTGCCTCAAACAAGGTTTCATTACTAATGGAAATTATTATTAAAAAATCTTCCTTCCCTCATGTATTGTTTATATTCCTGTTAAAATTCAAATTTGAGTCAGCAGCTAGGGAAATAAGATTATTTGAAGTGTATGGCAAAAATCTCATATGCTGAAGCCTGATTTATCAAAAAGCGTAAACCCTGAATTATACACCTCCCACTTACTCTAAATTGAACTGCCCACATCCTTGTGGGTCAGCCCACAAGTTGTCTAATGAGTTATATGCCAGCACTTATTTAACAAGAAAAGAAACTAAACAGAGCATAACTGAAACCTGGTTACACTTTGGTTTTGTTTTGTTTCAGAGAGCTGTCAGATATTTCAGTCCAATCTTAAAGTTGCTGCTTCCCTTTATTGCAAGTTGACTTCAGAATTTTAGTTACCTCTTGCTACAGAAGGTTTCAGTTTCCAGGGTGGCAGGAAGAATGAAGATCGATGGTTGCTGGGTCTGGTTGGTCATACCAATTTGTACTGCAATCTAGTGCTGTAGTCTGTGAGATTTGAGTTTAAATGTGTGCCTCGCAGCTTTAGAAGAAAGATGTGGTCTGCATACAGCTGTAGATTAAAGCTGCCAGTTTATTCACAGGACAAGGCATCTATCAAGCTTGTGCACGCAGACATTTCATGGGTTAGAGAAAGGAAAGGAAAAGAAAAGAAGAAAGATGGGATGAGAGAAGAAAAGAAGAAAGAAAGGGAAGGAAGGAAGCAGCCAGGGATGGAAAGAGGAAGACAGACAAAGAAGGGAGGGAGGCAGGAATATGATCTTGTTCATTTTCTTAAAATAGAAAAATTACAGCTAAATCTTTCAGATAAGGCATGGTTCATTCATTGAAAAAAAATCATCAGTTTAACATAAATATAACAACATTATTCAATAAATTATATGCTTAATAAAAATTTTATAATAGCTAAGGTCCAATGCATCTGAATAATAAACATGTGCCCAACATTTTTACTGGAATATATTTCTAATTAATCCAACTTAATTTTTAAAATATTTCCTTTGAGACATTATCTTTCTGATTTGTAGCATAAAATACCTTCCAATATTGCAACTTTGAAATATTTGCATTTGAGGGATTTGTATGATTCATAGTTTATTTTTCTTATTTCCAAATAATCATACTAAATTTGAAGTCAATTCCAAGGCATCCTTCTTATTTTATAAATTTTAAAAATGAGCCACATAAAGGACCAGAAAGTTCTCTAATTTTATAATTCAACTACATTTTAAATTTCAGTGATTTAGTTTCTTGCTTAACCTTTGATACGACTCATATAACATGCTACTTTTCACATGTGATTGTTGTTTAATCGCTTGTTTTCTTGTCCAATGAAACCCTGAGGAAAGGCAGTAAAATTATCTTTTCTTTGTAGAGGAGAAAAAATATCTAGAGCTTATTTTAAAAATACAAAGCTTGACTTTTTTTGTATCATGTGAATATTTGAACTGGAGGTGCCTGTTGAGAAGAGAAAGGAATGTGCAAGCCAGAATTTCCCCTGCTTAACAACAATGTCTTTTTGTTTGTTTGTTTCTACAAGATAAATATTTGCAAAGAAAATATTCTCTTTTAGGTTCGGGGTAGATGTAAGTTCAATTAGTAAAATTAAATGCTAAAGTAATAAACTAATATTATCCGAAAAGAAATAGGTAATTCATGCTTGTTTTGTGTACACAGTAGAAACAGATTATATATACTATACACAGACTAATCATCTCTCAGACAGAAAAAAAAAATTCTATTTTTGAATATATATGGTTAGAAGTAATACATTTATTTAATAAAAAGGAACTGTTTGTGCTTAAAGTATCTAATTAAGAAAGTTATCTTTTTCTCAAAAACCTAAAACAACTCCCTTTGACTCTCTCCTTCAGCTTAGATTGTCCTCAGATATTAAAGAAGAGAGGTCACAAGATAGCTTAAAATGATATTTGAATAGTAAAATAATTTTCATTCAGAGGAGAAATGTCTTCCCTCTTCACTAGTTCTAAAGAAGAGGAACATTTAGGTTTATTTAGGTACATATTATATAATAATACTTTCAGATACTATCACGATTGTTTCCCATTCCAGAGGTGAGGATAGTAAGGACCATAAAGGGCATTTATTTTTGGTAAAGTGTATTCTGTGACCAATAATCAGTGATTCATGTTTAAGTAGGTATAATAGCCATAAGCTTGGAAATATTTGCAATAATCCATATTCTGCTCATTTGGCCGTTATTCTGTATTCTCTGTTTCCAAAGAATCAATTTAATCATATGGTTCTATGAGGCCAAGGGCTCTTTTAGGAACTTAAGAGGCCGTAAATACTCTATGGAGTATGCACCACCCACATGTTCTTAATTCAAATCATGACCAGCATTAAACCATTGAATATGTACTAGGAATTACAACAATTTTCTGACTTTTCCATAGTGACTTTGATTTTTTTTTTTTAAATATCAAATATAAAATTATTAACAAAAAAGATTTGGTGTTCTTGTTTGCTGGGCCCTGAGTGCAACCTTGGCCTGCCTCTTGGGTGTTGCAGAGAGATAATGTCTCAAACATTAACACTCCAGTAGCACCAGGCTTTAACATTTAATCTCTATCTCCTTTCTCCCTATCTTCTTGAATATTTTGATTAGAAATCATTTTAATAGAAACATTTGAATTGCCTAATATAATACTTAAACAATAGCCCAAATAAAGAAAAAAAAAGTTCCATTTAAATGAAATCGTCAGCCGTGGCTGAGCATTCAGAGTAGCTGAGTATATGGTGCTACAGTGAATTAGCCCTTTAGTTTTCATTAAAGCATTATATTGAATCAGTTAAATATATCTGCTTGTAATTTAAAATGCCAATGAGAAGCTGAAAATAAAAAGCAGCGCAATGAAGACTATCAGAGACACACACATCAACTTTAATAAAAGGATTCTTTATCCTTACTTTAGCTTTGGCTTTATTCTTTTGACCAAAAAAGAACATTGGAATCTTGATTTAAAAAAAAAAAAAAAAAGGCTATAAAAGGAAGTATAATGACTTAAGAGAATAACATATTGGTTCACGTATACTTGATATTAAAATTCAGGATCTCTCTGAAAAAGAAACTTCCAAAATATGTTGAAATACCTAATTAATAATGCTCCCTAAAACTTTTTTTTCAATTATTACAAGTATTATATGCTTAAATCAAATTACTTTGATCAAAAATTGACCGTTAGCTGATGGCTCTCAGTATTTTTACCACTGTATATATTTTACTATATGGTAAGTGATTTATTCTGTATTAGAACATTATCTCCTAATCTTAAATGGTTTCCTCAAGATGCCACATGAGTGAGTAAAAAGGTATTATCTCCAAATACCCCAGAAGACCTAATAATCACCCAATGATATATAGGGGTATAGGGTCTATAAAGTGATTATGAACGTTATATAATTTTTACATATTTTTGGAGCCACATGATATTAGAAGATAATGGTGTAATACAGGGCAGTAAAAAAGAGGTTAGTTGTAGTTTGAGATGTCAGTTTGTTTCAGCTGACAAGAGCCATGAAGGGCTTGGATGGAGCTGGGCACAGGTAGGTGGATTATACAGCCACGAGAGGGCAGCAAATGGTCTGAAACTAATGAACTGAATGGATGCCTGTGGAATAACTGCAGCAGTGAAGCTTTTTCTGTACAGAAAGACTAGTTTTCAGCCTAACTATGAAAAAGAAAGGGAGGGAGGGAGGGAAAAAAGAGAGAAGGGAAGGAGGAAGGGGTGCCAAGAAGGACAAAAGACAAACACAGGTATGTTCATAGGTACAACAGTTTTGGTGCTTTCTTTCTGTTTTTTGAGATAGGGATACCATGTGAGGTGTGTGTGTGTGTGCACCTGTGTGTACACGTCTGTGTGTTTGTGTTTTATCAATAGCTAAAACTGCTCTGCACTAAAGGCCAAAATTCATAGAAATTCCTAGTTCTGTCCACATGTACCTCCAAAATGTACGGTTATTGGTAAATCTCCTCCTCCACACAAAAAAAGAGTTTTTATCTGTACAGTTTGCTTTTCTCACATACAATCATTTCTTCTTTCCTAAGTAATCAGTTCCCCCATCAAAACACTGGACTTGAAAATCAAGGAGAATAATCCTCCTGGCTGTGTCCCTGTGTCTCTACAGGCCTAATTCAGGATCCAGAAAGTTCATTTTTTTCTACAATTATGTTTGTTTTTTTAATCATTGTCAATTATTTCTTGCCAAAGGTTATGTTTCTTAGCTATGGTCAAGGTACCACTATAGAACATAAGGTCTGCATATTAATTAATTGCTCACAGTTCTTTCCTCAAAACAAAAGAACAGACACACACAATAATTTATTAGTTTGCTTTCCCTATACGATTAGTCTACCATTAAACTACCGTATTTGTTTTATTTTTGTCTCACTAATACTGAATTAGATTTAAATCATATATGGGCTTAAATGGATATATAACATTATACAGAGAGAATAGAGACTATTGCAGCATTCTTCCAGCCTTTCATTCATCATTACATCTTGACATATCATTATTAAATAGGTATTAAACAAATAAATCCTTGGGACGTCAAGGAAAAAGCATCAGTCCTGATCCAGTGTAGAGTTTGGATTTGAATCATGGAGCAGGTCTAGCTCTCCAGTTCTTCTTACAATTTCATCAGGTATCCAAGCCTCATTATAATTTGAAATAGTGAATATTTGATCACATCTCAATTATCTGGGCTCAAAAGTTCTAGAAAAGAAAAAAAAAGAAAATTAACATAATATTCCTTAATTATTTTGATCAATATACACTAACAATCATACAGATATGCAACAACATTCATTTGGGATATATTCAATTTACACTGCTGCTTCCTCTATCAGTCATTTACAAAGCTTTAAAAAGGGAGATATGAATTCATGACAAAATGTGGTTTTACCCTCTCTTGTTTGCACATTTTTTTGTCAGGTGTTCTTGGCTATGTGCAGAAAAATGATCCAAGGTTGGGCATCGAAGTGGTAAGAGGATTTCATGAAGAAACTATATAATATACAAAGCTATAAATAGCTCATAGATCACTATTAGAAGAGAGCAATGCTTTGTTCAAGTTAGAACACTTGATAACTTTGAGAAATATAATGAACACTTATTATATGCCAGGTATACTTCTAAGTGCTTTACATGTTTTATTCATTTTAGTCTTAAAGCAACCCTGTAATTTGGTCTTATTATTACCATATCAATTTTTTAGTCGAAGAACATAAGGCAGAGTCAAGTAACTTGCCTACAACTAGAACGTGAAAAGCCTTCCTGCAAAACCAGCCTTTTATAAATGTTAGTCTCCCAATAGGAAGCATGGAGAGAACACACAGCTGCTTGGACTATAACAGTATGTTATTTTCACCCCTTTCTATTAGGAGAGAATAGGAAGTTTAGAAAAAATAACCGGGAGCTACTAGAATGAGTGAATGAAAGTAGTTGCTTGAACCGTAGAAAAGGAGGTTGCATGTCTCACGATGGAACTTGAGAAATTCTCTCACAAGTAGTTAACATAATCTCTCAATCTTATCCTAGACCTTTCATGTGTTTTTAAATTTTTACAGTTTTGCCTTTGGTGTGATTCTAGCCAAAATCCTTAAAGCAACAGAAAGAAAATTGGATGGGGGGTCAGGATACATGGATTCTAGAGCAAGGTTTTTCTCCCTACAGGCCAACCCGTCAAAGCCACTCTTTTTATAAAGATATGAATAGGTTTTTAATATATATATTTATGTATAGGTTTCATTATAGGTTTTCAATAAATAGAATGATTTACTGGATTATGGGACATGAAAGTCAAACAATACAAGAGATTTAAATTTTTGATAAATACTTCAAATAAAATTAATATGCTTTGATGAAGTTCCCAAAGAAAGTTCACCTACCTCTCATATATGTGTGTGGGGGGGGTCCCTCTTTCAATTCTGTTTTTTAAAAAAATTGTAAGTCAGCATATTTGAATATGTTCTAGGCTCTTTTCTACTCATTCCTTTGGTTGCACACTATTCACTGGGAGAGAGAGAGTGTTTGACCACACTGCTGGCCCTCTGAGGTGATGGTTACAGAATTGTCCCCATATCCCAATTTCAAGCTCTATGTGATTCAGCTCTTTGATAGATGCTTTCCCCAAAGCACAAGTAAAGTTTTTCAGAGTAATTTTGTGTGTGCGTTTGTACATGTACATGTGTATGCATGTATGTGCATGATTCTTATTAGGTCAGTGGATTGGTCCATTTCTGTTAATAATGTTGCCTTACTCTAAATTCCCGTGACTCCAAACTTCCAAGCCAATATTCACTTGTCCTTCAGTCTGATGTCCCACATTTAGTTAGACAATAAATACAGCCACTTCTACCCTAAGCAAAATATATATGGTTTTTTTTCTACAACTCCTCTTTCTTATTACTGTTGTCATCAATATAGCGTAGACTCTTATTACTCTTCTGGGATGTTAAATTACATCCTGACTTATTTCCCATCCTTCAGGCTCTCTCCACACTAATTCATCTTCCAGAGAGCTGTGAGAGGAATCTTCCTAAGTGTGATTCTGATCAGGTTACTTCTTTCCTTAGAAACACTCAGTGATGACCATTTTTACCAAATCAAATGTGAACACATGACAATGTGATTAGGGCTCTCTGGAGTATGACACACAGACAGCACACTCCGAAGAGGCAAAATGAAATTCAGGAAAATCCAATCTGTGCACTAAACACCATACAATTGTGTTCTTCATTTGTAAAATTAGATTAGACCAGCTAATCTGAGGTCATTTTCTGAAAGCAGTATTTCATCGATATATCTTTTACTCCTTAATCTCTATTTCTCTACTTCAGATTCTCAATATCACCAACATGAACAAAACTACTGGCCATTTCTAGAGTATGTACTGCATTTCTAAACAGCATGCTTGTATTTAGGGTGCACTTTCGGTCTAAACTGTCCTTCCTGCTAAATTGTCAATCAAAATCCTGCCCATCAGTAGGATTCTGCTCAAACTGCCATCCAAATGTTCTTTCTCTTCTGCCCCCAAAGTTTTTACGAAAATCATTGCATTCTCCATATTTATGTCACTTTTTCAAATTAAGCATCAAGTGGCCAGAAACCATTTATTTCATCCTTTTTATTTCCCTAGAATCTTCTTCATTATAGGTTTTCAATAAATAGAATGATTTATTGAATTAAGGGACACAAAAGTCAAACAAGAGATTTAGATTTTGATAAATACTTCAAATAAAATTAATATGCTTTGATGAAGTTCCTGAAGAATGCTCACCTACATCTCATATGATGATTCACTGAGACCCAGAGTTCTGAAAGGACACTGGAAACATCACAGAAAGGGAAGAAAATTTCTATGTGACTTGATCTATTTCATCAAAAGAACTCCCCTGCAGCAAATAAAAACTCTAAAGAAATAGTGTTGAATGCAGCCACTAGTGAGACCTTGAAAAGAAGATATTTCTAAGAGTCAAGTTGACTTCTTAGAATGTTAAAAAGAAACTATCCTTAGGAGCATTCAATTTTAAAGCTGAAAAAAAGTGCAATAAAATTTAAGCACCCTTATTTCTTTACATTATCTTTAAAGAATTTAAGAGGACACTGTATATTTTGCCTCTGTAACAGAGAAGAACTGAATATGAAAAGAAGCTACTTAGATGTGTTATTAATAAATATATGTCACCGTTCCTCTCCTAACAGTAGACAAAACTGATGATCATGTATTTTGGAAAGAATATCCTAATTCATAGTTTGTCAAAATTAACAAAAACAAGTCTTGGAAATATGTTATTTCCTACTTGACTTCCTTAAATAAACAAAATGTTTAATATTAAAAAGAAAGCAACCAATCACAAACAGAACAAAACAGCCTTCCCCAAATCATACCGAAAATACCCACCTAAATTTTGAAAAAAAATGTAATGTTTGAATAAAAAACAACTGCATAGACACACGATGCACAGTCTCAAGGATACTGGGATACACAGAGTGCACAGTAATTTTCATCGGAATATTCTAATTGATTTATTTTTTCCTCTGAGAAACTGTCCACACACTGTCCTAGGACCCCATCCCTTTTCATTAGCCATGACTTTCCAGGGGCCCCAGGAAAAAGCAAAAAGCCTAAAAAAATAAAGACCACTCTGACTTATCAAGTCTTTAGAAAATTTCTCAGGTGCGTGATGCCTTTCAGAATCATAGTAGAGGAATGAATAATTGCAGTTCAAAAGAATACACTTGATAGTTTTATATGAAAAGATTTTCAAAATCCCTTACACAACAAGTTTAATACCCCTCCTCATAATTTTTTTTTTAGATTTTTAAAACTCATTGAATGAAATCATAATAAGTCTGATGCCCTTGCCCAAACAGATGCAGAAAAGGCATTGTAGACAACTTAGCAGTTTAGTAGAGATCTGAGTTGTTTGTCTAGGTTGTGCTAGCCATCCATAAACTAATTTATTCATTTTTTCATCAAATATATTTTTAGAACTTCAGATGTACCTGTCCTGACCTTGTGCTGTGCTCTGTGAGTACATGGATATATAAGATAGAGCCTCCATGTTCCCACCATTTCCATCTAACTGCCTTATCTTCCTTGAAAAGTATATGTCATCACGTTCTTCCTGTCTTATTCCAGGACCCTTGATACCAAATATATATTATATCTTCAGGACAATGTGTTTCCTATGAAAAATTGACTGGCACTAATTGGCTATGATGTGAATTTCAAATTAAATATATTCCGGGTCTGTCACACAAAACTTAAATGGAATAATCATGGTCTTTTGTTATTCCACATAAATGTCTCGACAGTTTTTCCCATTTTTGAGGAAAATGTCATTGGAATTTTGACAGGGATTGCACTGAATCTGTAGATCACTTTGGGTAATATGGACATTTTCACAATGTTAATTCTTCTGATCCAAGAGCATGGGATATCTTTCCATCTTCTTGTGTCCTCTTTAATTTCTCTCAACAATGGTTTGTAGTTCTCTTCGTAGAGATTTTTCAACTCCTTGGTTAACTTTATTCCTAAATATTTTATTTTTTTGGTGGCTATATGACCCCAAAAGCACAGGCAACCAAAGGAAAAATAAACAAATGGTATTATATCAAACTAAAAATTTTTGCACAGGAAAAGAAACAATCAGCAGAGTAAAAAGACAACCAACAGAGTGGGAGAAAATATTTGCAAAATATACAGCTAACAAAGGATGAATATCCAGAATATACAAGGAACTCAAACAACTTTACAGCAAAAAAACAAATAACCCAATTAAAAAGGGCAAAAGATCTGAACAGGCATTTCTCAAAGGAAGATTTACAAATGGCCAACAGACACAAGAAAAAATGCTCAACATCACTCAGCACTTGGAAAATGCAAATCAAAAACACTTTGAGATACCATCTCAGGATGGCTAACATCCAAAAGACTGAGAATGATAAATGCTGGTGAGGTTGGGGAGAAAAAGGAACTCTCATACACTGTTGGTGAGACTGCAGAATGGTGCAGCCTCTATGGAAAATGGTATGGAGTTTCCTCAAACAATTACAGATAGATCTATCATATGACCCAGCTCTTCCACTGCTGGGAATATGCCCAGAGGAATGGAAATTATCATGCCAAAGGGATACCTGTACTCCAATGTTTATTGCAGCACTATTTACAATAGCCAAGATTTGGAACCAGCCCAAATGTCCATCATCAGATGAATGCATACGGAAAATGTGGTATATTGATACAATGGAATACTACTCTGCTATAAAAAAGAATGAAATACTACCATTCTCAGCAACATGGATGAACTTAGAAAACATTATATTAAGTGAAACAAGTCAGGCATAGAAAGAGAAATATCATATGTTCTCACTTATTTGTGGGAGATAAAAATAAATGAATTAATAAATATATAAACAAATAAAGGGTGTGCGGGGGAATAAGACACAACAATCATAACAATTCCTTGAACTTGTTAAGCAAGTAAACAGATAGGATGTAGTGTGCAGGGAAGGGAGAGAGGACTGGGGAAAAGAGGAATGGGTAAAGGGACACAAAAATCAACTACAATGTATATTAAGAAGTTAAAATTTTTTAAAAAAAGAAAAGAATGGAATAATCAAAATTTCCTCAGTTAATGCAAAGAAAGCAGAAAAAGAAGATAAAAGAACACATGGAAAAAATTTTTAAAGTATGAAAATAGATAGGAACCCAAATAATTTTATTACATTAAATGCAAATGATCTAGTTAAAGCAGAGAGATTGACAGACTAGATAAAAAATCAAGACCTATTTTTAATAGAATGAAATAGATAGCTTAAAAGTAAAATATGAAAAAACATAGGCCTTGCAAACATTAACCATAAGAAAGTTTAAGGGGTTCTGTAGATGTCAAAGTAGACTTCAAAACAAGAGATATTATGATGAATAAACTAAGTTCACATACAATGATTGAAAGGTCAACTGTTTAAGAGAATCTAAGAACTATAAGTTTGTAAGCACCTAGCAACAAATCTTTAAAATATTTGAAGCAAAATATGAGAGAACTGAAAGGAGAAATAAAAATCCACCTTGTAATTGGAGACTTTAACACTCTTGACAGAAAATAAATAACAATATAGAAGACCTGAATAGCACTACTAACCAACTTGATTTAACTGACACAGAATAATCCATTATACATCATCAGAATACACATTCATTTCAAGAATATGTGGAACAGTCATAAAGATAGACTATCTGCTGAACCAAAGGAGTCTCAATAAATTTTAAAAGATTAAAATTGTAAAGTATATTTTCAGACAAAATTGAAATTAAATCAGATGTCAATAACAGAAAAATGGTTGAAAGCCCTAAGTATTTAGACATTTAAAAATGAAAATGTAAATAACCCATGGTTCAAAGAAGAAATTACAAAAGGAATTGGAAAATGTTATATACTGAATAAAAATGAAAACACGATAGGTCAAAAATGTGTTGGACAGTGCTAAAGCAATGTGTAGGAAAAATTTTAATTTGAATTTTAAATTAGAAAAGAAAGGACTAAGATCAATCATTTAGGTTTTTATATGGATAAACTAAAAGGCAAAGCAAATAGAACCCATCATGATCAAAAGTTAAAAAATACTAAAGATTCAAGAGAAAACATATACAACAGAAATAGACAAAAACAATGAAGAAAATCAATGAAACCATGCAAAGGCAAATAAAATTGGTAAATCTCTTGCTAAAGTTATCAAGAGAGAGAAACAGAAAGAGATGAGACAAAATTAACAGTATTGAGAACAAAAGATAGGTTATGAAAGATCTTACAGATATTAAAAGGATAATAAAAGAATGATACAAAAAATTATGTCAATGATTTTAAAAACTTAGAGGAAGTGGATTAAACCCTTTAAAGACATATTCTAAAGTGATTCAGAAATAAATTGAAAATCTGAGTATTCCTGTATCTATTAATTAAATTGAATTTTTAGTTAAAAACTTTCCCACAGAGAAAACACAAGAACCAGATGTCTTTACTAATAAATTTTATTAAACATTTAAGAAAGGAGGAATTAATGCTAGCCTTCCACATACTCTATCAGAAAATATAGGAGGAAAGAAATCTCTCCAGTGAATTTTATAAGTAAAGTATCACCCCAATCCCAATATCAGGTAAAGACACTGAAGGAAAATAAAACTTCCCACTAACAGCCTCATAAACATAGATGCAAAAAGCCTTCACAAGATATTAGCAAAGCTATACCAGCAGTGTATAAAAAGGACATTACATCATGGGGTTTACTTCAAGAATGTAAGTTTGGTTTAAGAGTAAAAATGTCATTTAAGAACTAATAAAGGAGTTTAGACAGTTTGCAGAATATAAGGTAAACATACAAAAATTATTTATATTTCCATATCCTGGAAAAAATTAGAAATCAAAATTAAAACAATAACATTTAAAACAGCATCACAAAACATAAAACATCTATAAAATATTAGTAAAGTTTTTGTAAGACCTGTACACTGAAAACTATAAAACACTGCTAAGAAAAATTTAAAAAGCTCTAAATAAGTGCTGATGAATTAAAATATCAACATTGTTAAAAAATCAGTTCCCTCAAAATAGTCCTCTAGATTCTACTCAATTGCAATCAAAATATAAATAGCTTTTTAAAATTTAAATTAATAAGCTGACTGTAAATGTATATTGCAACGTAAAGGATCAAAAATAATGCAATTGTGAAAAAAAAGAACAAAGGTAAGAGAATTATACTACCTGATTTCAAGATTACTCTAAAAGTATAATAATCAAGGCAATGTGGTACTAGCCTAAAGACAGATCAGTGGATCACAAATAAAACAGAAAATATATGTTTATTTGATTTTTGATAATTTGCTAAGGCAATAAAATGAAAAGATAGTGTTTAAAAAAAAATGGTGTCAGGTTAACTGCATATCCATAAAGAGAAAAGAAAAACAAAAATCAGCACTCAAATCTTACCTCACACCACACAAAAAAAGTAAAATGGATATAGACCTAAATATAAAAATTAAACTATAAAACAGAGGGAAAATAATTGTGACCTTGGGGAAGACAAATATGACTTAAAGAGTTCAATAAAAGCGAAAACATAAAAGAAACAAATTTAGCTTCATCAAATTTTTTTTAATTCTATTTTTAATATTTTTTATTTTAACATTTATTTGTATATATTTGTGAGGTGTAGTATGTTGTTTCAATACGTGCATGTACAACACAATGATTCACATAGGGTACATGGAATACTTTTGTACCCATTAATCCAACGCTTTTCCTCCCCTCCCCCCCTACCCCCCCACCGCCTCTGGTAACCATTATTCTACTCTCTACTTCTATGAGAACCACTTCTTTTTTTAGATTCCATATATGAGTGCAATGGTGTTTTCTCTTTTTGTGCTTGACTTACTTCATTTAACATGATGATTTCCAGTTCCATCATGTTGTTGCAAATAATAGGATATCATTTTTTTATTTATTTTTTATTTTTTTATTTTTTCCTTTTTGTCTATTTTCATGACCGGTAACGGGATCGCAACCCTCGGTGTCGTGCCCGTACCGCGACCGGCAATGGGATCGCAACCCTCGGTGTCTTGCCGGCACCACGCTCAACCAGTGAGCGGACCGGTCTCTATATGGGATCCGAACCCTTGGCAGGAGCGCCGCTGCGCTCCCAAGCGCCGCACTCTACCGAGTGCGCCACCGGGCCGGCCCTGGATATCATTTTTTTAAACAGCTGAGTAGTATTTCATTGTTTATATACTTACCACAGTTTTTTAATCTATTCATCTGTTGAGAGACATTTAGGTTGATTCCATTTCTTGGCTATTGTGAATAGTGCTGTAATGGACATGGGAGTGCAGGTATATTTTGATATATTAATTTCATTTCCTTTGGGTATATATCAAGTAGTGAGATAGCTGGGTCACAGGGTAGATCTACTTTTAGTTCTTGGAGGAACCTCCAAACTGTTTTCCACAGCGACAGTACTGATTCACACTCCCACCAGCAATGTAGAAGACCTCCTTTTTCTCTGCATCCTTTCCAGCATTTGTTACTTTTTGTCTTAATAATAGCCATTCTATTTGGAGTGAGATGCTCTCATTGTGGTTTTAACTTGCATTTTGCTGATTATTAGTGATGTTGAGCTTTTTTTTTTTCATGTGGTTGCTAGCCATTTGAATGTCTTCTTTTGAGAAATGTCTGTTCAGGTACTTTGCCCATTTTTAAATTGGGTTATTTGTTTTTTTGCTGTTAAGTCAATTAAGTTCCTTATATATTCTAGATATTAGCCCCTTGTCTGATGTGTAATTGGCAAAGACTTTCTCCCACTCTGTTATTTATCTCTCCACTTTGTCAATAGTATCCTTTGCTGTGCAGAAGCTGTTTAGTTTGATGTAGTTCCATGTATGTGTTTTTGCTGTAGTTACCTGTGCCTTTTGTAGTCTTGCTCAAAAAAGTGCTGCCCATACCCATTTTGTGTAGCATTTTCCCTGTTTACTTCCAGTAGTTTCATAGATTCAGGTCTTAAATTTAAGTATTTAATCCATTTTGTATTGATTTTTGTGTATGGTGAGAGATGGGGGTCTAGTTTCAATTTTCTGTATGTGGATATCCAGTTTTTCTAGCATGATTTGTTGAAGGGGTTATCCTTTTCCCACCATACATTTTTGTCACCTTTGTCAATAATCAGTTAGCTGTAAGTGTGTGGATTTATTTGGGGTCTCTCTATCCTATTCATTGGCCAACTTGTCTGTTTTATGCCAGTAACATGCTGTTTTGATTACTATAGCTTTATAGTATATATTAAAGTCAGGAAGTGTGATGTCTCAACTTTATTCTTTTTGTTCAAGATTCTTTTGCTATGTGGGGTCTTTTGTGGCTCCATACAAATTTTAAATTTTTTTTTTCTATTTCTGTGAAAAATATCATTGGTACTTTGATAGGGATTGCACTGAATGTGTAGACTGCTTTGGATTACATGGACACTTTGATTATATTAATTCTTCCGACCCATAAATATGGAATGTCTTTCCATTCATTTGTGTCCTCTTCAGTTTTTTTCACCAATGTTTCATAGTTTTCTTTTTCCATTAGGAGAATGAAAAGGCATGACACTGACAGGAGAAAGTATTTGGAATACATATTTCCAAAAATGAGCTTGTATTCAGAATATATAATGAACTATTATGTCTCAATAAGAAGACAAAAATATTAAAAATGGGCAAAGTTTTGAACAAGGCATAACAAAAAAAGATATATGAATGGCCAATTTATACAGGAAAAGATGATCAACATCATTATTGTAAATTTAAATTATTTGAAATATCACTCTAATAAACATTAGAAGTGCCAAAATTTAAAATATTTCCAATATTAGATATTGCTTAGGATGTGGTACAGCTAGAAATCTCATACATTGCTAGTGGAAATATAAAATGGTACACTCACAGTAGAATACAATTGTGAAGTTTCTAATAAAGTTCAGCATAACCTTATTATACGAACCGGCAAGTATACTTTCAGGGATTTACCAAAAATAAATAAGAGCTTATGTCCAAATATGTTAACACAAATATTCATAGGAGGCTTATTCATAACAACCAAAATCTGGCAACAACCCAAAAGAATATAAACAGGTAAATGAAAACAAATTTTGATATATCCATATGAATATTACTTGGCAATAAAAAGGAGAAAGCTACTGATACACACAGCAATGTGAGTGAGTCTTTAAAACATCATGCTGAGGGGGGAAAAAAAGACAAGAAAAAAGCCAGATACAAAAAAAAAAAAAAAAGAATACATGTGATGCCACTTATTTAAAACTGCTGGAAAGACAAATCTAATATATTGACCACAAGCAGACCATCCAAGGCTGGGGAATGGAGGGAGGTTAACTGGAAAGTGGCAGTAAGAAATCTGTTAAGGTCACAGGATGTCCTCTGTCTTGATTATCGTGTACAGATTTGGCAATATTCTTCACAGCACTTAAAATATATGTATTTATAGTCTGCAAATTAAATCTCTAAGTTTATTAAACCGGCTCTAAAAAATTAGAAGAGAAATGACGTGATAACTATTTCTATTGTATAATATGATTTTTATTACTTCATAGCTCACAAAGTTAGCACCTATGTGCTCCATCTAAAATAAATGGGCCCCACAGATACAACTGAGGCAGTTACAGCTGCTGCTGCCCTTGCTGCTCCCATGAGGTAACCCCACTGCAGCTGTGGATGTGGCAGATGTGAGGGAGGCAGTTGAAGCCACTGACACCACTGCCACCAGTGCAAGGTAACCCCACTGCTGCGGCAGACACCTTAACTGTGGACACCATAGCCAAGCAGGTGGCTGCTGCAACTGCCTCTGCTACAGTCACTGTCACCACTGGTGCTGCCAGGCAGCCACCATCATTGTGCAAGCAGCCCACCACTTCTAGAGCCACCATTGCCTGCAAGCAGTTCACCAAAGCCACCTGCACAACCACTGCTGCTTTTTGGGTAGCCTGCTATCACAGCAGCAGCCACAGCAACCACTGGCACTGTAGAAGCAGATTGCCGACTACTCAACTGCATTAACATGAGGAGGGTCACCAGTGTAGTCCGGGAAAGGAGAGTAATAGAAGCAGCAACTACTATGCCAGATGACCACACATCAACATAGTGGTATCAGAAATATGAAAAAACAAGAAAATGTGAGTCCACCAATCTTTTGTTTTTATAATAACTCTCAAGTACCAGACCCCGTACAGCAGGAAATTCTTGAAATAACTGAAAAGGAACATAAAATAAAAATTTTAAGGCAACTCAATGAGATAAAAGAAGACTCAGTTAGATGACACAATGAACTGAGCAAAATTAGCCAGGATATGAAAGAGGACATTTACAAAAAGATTAACACTTAAAAAAGAATGTATCAGAACTCATGGAACTAAAAGAGTCGTTCAATGAAATAACACAACTAAGAGCTTAAGCAGCAGGATGGAGCAATCAGAAGAAAGAATTTCTGATCTTGAAGACAGTCCCTTTGAATTAACTCAGGTGGACAAAAAAGATAATCAAATGAAGAAAATCTGAGAGAGATAGCAGACAACCTTAAGTGCACAAACATTTGAATCATGGGTATTCCTGAAGGGAAGGAGAAGGGAAAAGGCACTGAGAACACATTCAATTAGATAATAGTGGAAAACTTCCCAGGTATAGGGAGAGACATGAGCCTTCAGTTTTAGGAAGCTCAAATATCCCTAAGCAGATTCAATTCAAAAAGGTCCTCTCTGAGGCACATTATACTCAAACTTGCAAAACTCAAAGACAAACAGAGAATCCTAAAAACAGCAAGAGAAAAGCATCAAGTCATATATAAAAGAGTCCCCATCAGATTAACAGCAGACTTCTCAACAGAAACTTTATAGGCCATGAGATAATGGGATGACATATTCAAAATACTAAAAGAAAAAAAAATGCCAGCCAATGATACTACACCCAGCAAGCCTATCCTTTAGAAATGAAGGATAAATAGCGTATTTACCAGACAAACAAAAACTATGAGAGTTTGCCACCACACAACCTGCCCAACAAGAAATCCTAAAGAAAATCCTGCATCTGGAATCCAAAACATGATAGTCACTACCATGAATACACAAGGAAGAATTAAACCTACTGGTGGAACAAAAATACAAATGAGAAAGAGAAAGAAACTGTGTCTTAACACCAAAAAACAACAAAAACTGAAGGCAAACAACAAAAGGGAAAGAAAGAAACAAAAGACATTCAAAACATTCAAATGAAAATCTATAAAATGCCAGAAGTAAGACAATATCTTTCAGCAACAACTCTAAACGTAAATGGATTAAATTCCCCACCCATAAAACAGACTTATTGATTAGATTAAAAAGCTAGACCCAACTATGTGCTGTCTACAAGAGACTCAACACACCTGTAAAGACACTGATGTACCACATAAATGGAAATCAAAAATTAGCAGGAATAGCTATTATTTATATTTGACAAAATGACTTTAAACCAAACATTGTAAAAGTGACAAAAATGGCCACTATATAATGATAAAAGGATCTATCCAACAAAAAGTCATAACAATCATAAATATATGTGCACCCAACATCAGAACTCCTAGAGATATAAGGCAAACACTATTAGACCTAAAGAAAGAGATAGACCCAAATACAATAATATTTGAGGACCTGAGCACCCCTCTCTCATCAATGGACAGACCATCTAGGCAACAAATCAACATCAACAGAGAAACAGAATTAAAAGCACATGTTAGACCAATTGGACTTTGGAGATTATCTGCAAAAAATTTCATCTAACAACCACACAATACATTCTTCTCATCTGCACATGGAATATTCTCCAGGATAGACTGCATATAAGGTCACAAATAAAGCCTCAAAAAATTTTAAAAATTGAAATCATTTCAAGTATCTTCTCAGACCACAGCAGATTAAAACTAGAAATCAATAACAAGTGAACTCTGGAAACTATACAAACACAAGGAAATTAAACAGCATGCTCCTTAATGACATATGGGTGGAAGAAGAAATTAAGTAGGAGGTCAAAAAATTCCTTGAAACTATTGAAAATAAAGACACATCATACCAAAACCTGTGGGATGCTGCAAAAAGTAGTACTAAGAGAGAAGTTTATTGCAATGAATACATACATCAAAAGAAAAGAAAGATTTCAAATGAACAACCTAATGCTGTACCTCAAAGAACTAGAAAAACAAGAACAATCCAATCCCAAAATCAGTACATGGAAAAACATAATTAAGATCAGAGCAGAATTAAATGAAATCAAAACCCCCAAAATGATATAAAAGATCAATGAAAGAAGAAGTTGGTTTTCTGAGAAGATAAACAAAATAGAAAACGTATTAGCTAGGCTAAGTGAAAAAAAAAACGAAACTAAAAAAATAGATAGAGAAGACCCAAAGGACAAAAATAAGAAATGAAAAAGGAGACATTACAACTAATATCACAGAAATACAAAGAATTATTAGAGACTATTATAAACAACTATACATCAACAAAGTCAAATATCTAGAGGAGATGGCTAAATTTTTGGACATATACAGACTACAAAGACTGAACCAAAAAGACAGAGAAAAACTAAACAGACCAATAAAAACAATGAGATTAAAGCAATAGCCAGCAGTCTCCCAACAAAGAAAAGCCCAGGACCAGATGGCTTTGCTGCTGAATTCTACTAAACTTTTAAAGAGGAATTAATAATTCTCTTCAAACTATTCCAAAAAATTGAAACAAAGGCCATTCTCCTGAACTCATTCTATAAAGCCAGCATCACCCTGATACCAAAACCAGACAAAGATACAACAAAAAGAGAAAACTATAGGCCAATATCTTTGATGAACATATATGCAAAAACCCTAAAAAAATTCGCAAATAGAATGCAGAAACACATCAATAAGATTATGCATCATGATTAAGTGGGATTCACCCCAGAGATACAAGGATGGTTCAACATACTCAAGTCAATAAATGTGATATACCACATCAACAAAATCAAAAACACAAACCATATGATTATCCCAATAGATGCAGGAAAAGCATTTGTCAACAGTCAACATTCCTGCAAGGTAAAGACTCTCAGTAAATTAGGTAGAGGAGGAAAACATCTCAACACAATAAAAGCAATATATGACAAACCCACCACTGATATCATCCTGAAGCTTTCCCCTTAAGAACAGGAAGAAGACGAGGATGCCTACTGTCACCATTGCTATTTAACATAGTCCTGGAAGTACTAGCCAGAGTGATCAGACAAGAGAAAGAAATGAACATCATCCACATTGGAAAAGATGAAGTCAAATTGTCCCTGTTTGCAGATGGCATGCTGTATACAGAAAAGCCTAAAGTCTCTACAGAAAAAAACACAGAGTTCATAAACAATGTCAGTAAAGTTGCAGGATACAAAATCAGCACTCAAAAATCAGTAGTTTTTTAATACTCCAAAAATGAACCAGCAGAAAAAAAAATCAAGAAAGTAAGCACGTTATAATGCTCGCCAGAAAAATAAAATACCTAGGAAATAATTTAAAAATGAGATGAAAGATCTCTGCAACGAGAACTACAAATCACTGCTGAAAGAAATTAAAGAGAGCACAAAAAGATGGAAAAACATTCCATGCTCTTGAATTGGAAGAATTAACATTATGAAAACTTCCTTACGACCCAAAGTAGTATTCAGTGTAACAATTACCAAAAGAGCATGGTACAGGCATAAGAAAAGACATTCAGACCAATGGAACACAACAGAGAACCCTGAAATCAACCCACAAACTTACAGCCAACCGATTTTTGAGAAAGACACCAAGAACATACATTGGAGAAAAGACTGCCTCTTAGGGGTGCTGAGAAAACTGGACATTTGTATGTAGAGGAATGAAACTTGCCCTGTACCTCTTGCAATATACCTAAATCAATTCAAAATGGATTAAAGACTTAAATATAAGACCTGAAACTATAAAACTCCTTAAAGAAAACATAGAGGAAACACTTCAGGACATAGGAGTGGGCAAAGACCTTATGAATATGTCCCCAAAAGCACAGACAACTAAAGGAAAAATAAACAAATGGGATTATATCAAACTAAAAACTTCTGCACAGCAAAAGAAGCAATTAACAGAGTGAAAAGACAACCTACAGAGTGGGAAAAATATTTGCAAACTATAAATCTGACAAACGATTAATATCCAGAATATACAAAGGACTCAACAATTTAACAGTATAAATAAATAAATAAATAAATAACCTGATTAAAAAATAGGCAAAGGAGCCAAATAGGCATTTCTCAAAGAAATATACACAAATGGCCAACAGACATATGAAAAAATGCTCAACATCACTCAGCATCAGGGAAATGCAAATCAAAACCACACTGAGATAACATCTCACCCCAGTTAGACTGGCTGTTATCAAAAAGACAGAGAATAACAAATGCTGGTGAGGATGTGGAGAAAGGGGAACATTACTACACTTTTGGTGGGAATGTAAATTGATGCAGCCATTATGGAAAATGGTATGAAGTTTCCTCAAACAAGTACAGATAGAACTTCCATATGATACAGCAATTCCACTTCTCAATATATATATCCAAAGGAAATCATCAGGTCAAAGGGTAACTACACTCCCATGCTTATCACAGCTCTCTTTACAATAGTCAAGAGTTGGAATCAATCCAAATGTCCTTAATTGGATGACTGGATAAGGAAAATGTGGTACACACACACACACACACACACACACACAATGGAACACTACTCTGTCACAAAAAGGAATGAAATACTGCCATTCACAGCAACGTGGATGGACTTAGGGAAAATCATGTCAAGTAAAATGAGCCAGGCACAGAAAGAAAAATACCACATTTCCTCACTTATCAGTGAGAGCTAAAAAATAAATGAAGAATTTTTTAAAAAGAGAAAGGAAAGATACAACAATCATAACAATTCATTGAACTTTTAAAAGGTGAGAACAGAACTGAGGTTACCACAGGTGAGCAGTGGGGGGGGGGGAAAAGAATGAAATTCTGCCATTCGCAGCAACATTCATGAACTTAGAGAAAATTACGTTAAGTGAAATAAGCCAGGTACAGAGAGAGAAATACTACGTCTTCACTCATATGTGGGAGCTGAAAAATAAAAAAATAAATAAAAAGAAAGGTAGGCAGATACAACAATCACAATAATACAGTGAACTTTCAAAAGGAGAGAACAAAACTGAGGTTACCAGTGGTGGGAAAGGGAGAGGCGGAGGAGGGTAAGAGAGGAATTGGTAAAGGGACATGAAAAACAATTACACTGTATAATGTTGAATATAC
This sequence comes from Galeopterus variegatus, assembly GCF_000696425.1. Taxonomy (NCBI): domain Eukaryota; kingdom Metazoa; phylum Chordata; class Mammalia; order Dermoptera; family Cynocephalidae; genus Galeopterus; species Galeopterus variegatus. The sequence continues at coordinate 117,873 of NW_007730235.1, forward strand.
TAATTATACTGATTTGAGCATTATATATTACACACAGGTATTGATATTCAACTCTGTATCCCTCAGATATGTACAATCAACTACATTACAGTAAAAAATAAATTTCTGAGAAAGTTAAAAAATAAATAAATAAAATAAATGGACTAAATCTAATAGGGAACCACTTTAATTAATAAATTAATTGAACTAAAGTAATTAATTAATTATGGATAAAAGTGCCCTACATTTATCCAAAACTAATGATGCTTCAGAATGTCATTAAGCAGATATTGAGAAATGATTTCCCTAACAAAAGAAACTGTTCTCCTTAGTCATAAGTCCTGAATCATAAAGTAGAAGTCCAGGGAGTTTCAAGCAGTCCAGTTTAACCTAGGTAGAAAGAGCAGACAGCCAAGTTCTTCGCATTCACTTATGTGCTTGGTCAACATAATGGCTATTCTCCTGTCAGTATTTAATAAACGGCAAACTACAAAAACACTAACCTTGATAACTGCAGGGTAAAGTTGAGGAAGTTTAATTTTACTTGGGAAGAGAAAAGGGTATGCTTCCAATCTGCATGCTGTAAGAATAAGAAAAAGAGGACAAATATGTTAACAGTCCATTGCTCTCACCCTTTTGTGTTCTCAAACTATCCCTTTTTCAACAGCTTTGGCAAAAAAAGGAGAAAGATACCACTTATTTCCTTAACAGGAAAAAGACACAGCAAGGAAGTGGCCCATGAAGCGGAGACTCTCTGAGAGCCTTACACAGTTCATCAGTGCACACAAATCTGGCCTCTAATGAAGCCATTTACATGCAGATGCAGGCCTGACTGTGTGGACACCAGCCCCAACTCTGGGAATTGTTGTTTCATCTAATCAAAGGAAATTTGCACATGAAAGCCACATCCGTGTTCATTAACCCCACAGCTCTCTCAATATTGCTTCTCTATTATTCCTAACAAAATTGCAAACCTTCACATGATTAGGTACCCCACTTCAGAGCTTTATTTCTCTCCCACCCCCAACCCAGGCCTGCATCTGAATGTAATACTGAATGTGGGTCTGTAAGACTGAATAATGTGTAATACATTTATCAAAAGCCAACCTCAAGCACCTTTTTTCACAATGATTGGCCTACGAAGACACAACCTCACTCTCCTCAACCAAGAAGACTCTTCTATGCTTGTAATCTTATCATCACTGAAAAACATCAAAATACTATTCAGGATAAAAATCCCAAGACAATAAGCTTAACTGCCAACATTATTTTATTTTTGTGCAAATAAAATAAAAGCCACAGATGGGTCTGGTAGCAAATATTACTCACACACTACATTGAAGCACACAGGCCATAAGGAAAGCATTTGCAACAAGTCCTAAAAGCAAAATTTATGATTGTCAATTGATGCAGGTATATCACACACTTAATAACAATTACCTCTCCTGTCAATCTTGTGAATATTAACAGCGCAGAACTTGTGCCAGTGATCCTGTTACTTTGTCTTCTCCTAGGGGACAAACAGGATGCGTAATATTTGCACCCATTCTCATTATCAAAGATGATCTTGAGACTGGGCCTTCCAATGTATGTAATAAATATATAGTAATAAATATACTGGAAATGCTTATCTTGCTAGCACTTGGAAATTGAGTTTCTCTTTCTACAAAATTAGAAGAGCAAGAATAACTTAGCTTTGCCAATGCAATTCAGCAGTGACCTGCCGGGAACTGTGGGCTGAGAGGCCAGGCAGATCTTCCTGCCCACTCCATGTCTGGCCTTTCTGCTGAAACTGCCAACAATGGTCTTAATTAGTGCCAATTACGATTTTTTAAAAATGTGGACACCTGCATAATGTGAACTAGATGGAGAGTCCTACCACATTTCCTATCAACTATCAAACAGCTGTCAGAAGCTGACAATTTTTGGTTGTTATTGTTCTGGCAAGCATTCAGATTACTAGCCTAGAGGTATATTTCTTTACGTCTCAGTTCCATTAATCCTCTGAATTATCTGTACCCCTATTATTTCCTTTTCTAAAACTATATAGTTATTTTCAGAAAAAAAGAGAGCACTGTTAATAGATCTTCTGTAAAACAAGCAAACAAGCAACACTATGATACCACGTTTTCATTGTATCAAGTGACTTAAAAATATTATTTCATTGCTATGTTGAAAAATTGGCTGTAATAGTGAAGCCCAAAAAATCTTGCTATAGAAAGGCAAACTTTGGATTAAAATGTCAACTACAGAGTCATGCATGCCTCAGGGAAAAGCTAAACATTCAGCCCAGTGCTTTTGCAACTGTGTTCCATGGATACCTCGCAGAGGACACTCTAGAGGCATGAGACAAGAAGGTGGGAGTTAACCCCCAGTAACAATGCCCCAGTTGCCGCCCAGAAGAGTTCTTCTACCTTTCTGTAACTAGAAATACACATAAGATAATTTTTGAAGAAAGTTTCTGCAGCTAAAAGAATTGGAATTCACTGTTATATGCAGAGGAAGATAAGAGAAATAAGAAGAAATTATCTATTATCACTTATGAAAGTCAAAGGAAATGGAAAACGGCACTATCACACTTTCTAGTGGCAACAATTCTCCCATGGAATCATTTTATTGCTCCAGTTGATGGGAGCGCAGTAAAACAACTGTTGGATTTCATTTTCAATTGTTGCTTAGTCTGTAAGAATGTTTAGCAAGTAGATTTGTAAAACTTTGGAACAGCCCATCTGTTCGTTTTAAAGGATGAAGGAAAGGAAGGTAATTAGGAAAAAAGAAGGAAGAAGGGAAATGAGATACTGGGAGACATTTCTTGCTTCATATGTGTAAATTTTAGCTTTAAACAAAAATCCTTGAATTATGGAACAGTTCTTCATGTAGAGAAAATTCCAAAAAAAAAAAAAAAAAAATTGGTCAAGAAGTAAAAAATATATATTGTATTTCTGAGTCATTTTAGTTTTATATAAGCTCTTATAACCAAACACTTCATATGGAGTTTCAGAATTCATTAATGCACAAAAGATTTTTAATTTTTCACTTATTCACTCATTCATTCAACAATTATTAAGCAATAACTAGATGCTAGATACTATGCATTTAGTAGTTCAAATACATTCACTGCAAAAGACTACAAGGCAGAGTGGTAAAACATATGATAAGCATAGGCACAGAGTATATGGGTATTTTCAGCCTAGAAATCATGGAAGAGTTTTTAATGAATTGATGCTTAGGGAACAGAGTCAGTAAGTAGAGAAAGAGGAAAAAGGCAATCCAACTCAGCTGTGTGGCTGAAAAACAGCCATATTTTCCCTGAAATTATTGTTAAAATATTTACCATAGCTGAATGATAGCTCTTCTAAAAGGAAAGCACTGAAATACTAAACACGGTCAGAGATCAAAAGTTATGTTTTATTTTTGAAGAAAAGGGTAGCATCTCTTTGGTCTTATGTTGGCTGCATGTACCTTCTGAAGAATACTTTGCTACATGTTTCCAAATAAAAATTGTTAAAAGGGATGATGAGGACATTCTATAAATATGCAGTAAATTAGCATTTTTATTGTTCCAAGCCTAGAGAAATCAAAACTGAAGGTGTAGAATGGAGGTTTTTGTTTGGGGAAGGCCAAACTTCTCTTCATAGCAGTCTGTTATCCCACTGTCCAGTCCACAGAAAACAAGTCCGAGAGGTGCTCCATGAAAAATGAGTTCTATGCTCAATTCATTTGGGAAATCACTTTGTTCCAAATCCCCTTCATGGAAATCTACAGTCCATATAAAAATAATAAATATTACATGAAGTCTTTCTTAACTTTGTATAACTCACTATTTCCCAAAATCATTTTATTCCAGGGCACTTTATTTGTGTAACTCTCCCACTATTAATATTCCATGGCACTAAAGCTTTTTTCTTGGAAAACCTCTGTGAAATTTTTGATTATATCTAAGTTATTTGCTTGAAAAAAAGATAGAGAATGCATTATGCAGGTAATCTATTGACACCATTGTGCACATGGACTATGGGTAGGTAGTGAAAGACAATTTCCAAACATTCACAGCTTCTCCATGCTAAACCAAAAAGTAGAGTAGTTTTTAACCCAACTTGAAGACTGCAGTTACTAAGGAAGTACATAAGCTTCTCCTATGTCAACACATTTTTTCAATTTACTACAGTATTTGACACCACCACCGTCACCCTGAAACACACTCTACATTTTTTTGCTTACCAATGACAATGGGAAATACTCCTTTCTCCCACCCCCTACTCATTAACCACTTTCCTCTGAGTTATTTGCTGTTTTACCCTCCTCCATTTCTGGATTTTAGTTATTTTATTTATAATAGGCTCAGATTTGGGCATGTGTACTTTCTGCTCTCCATTCTTTTCCTTATGTAACTGGTCCTCTCTAACAGCTACAAATACTACTTGATAATCCTAAAATGCATATTTTTAGCCTCCTTTTATTCACATAAACTCCAATCTTATAGTTTAGGCACTTGTCACTGTCCTAAAATTTAGTAATTCGGTACTAAAATAATCATTGCTTTCGTTACTGAAAGTACTGATTTTTATTCCAATTAATTCTGTAGGCTTGAAATTTTGATAATATTTTCTCATGATACCTTATATCAAACCAAATATCAAATCCTAATCATGTTTCTTTCACTTACCTATTCCTTCCATTCCAATATCCTCTCTAATTTGCATAGTTATAAATGTCCCCTGCCTACCTCTCAACTCTACACTCTCACATATTGATCTTTCTAAAATAAAGAAATATTTGTAACAATATCTTGTCACAACAAATTGTTTTATGGTTATTTATTTTTTGAAGAACGTGCACTATCAAATAATATATACTCTATGTACAAAATTTATAAAACCAGAAAAGGACAAAGGAAAGGAAGCTCACAGAAAATCCCTCAACCATTAATAGCCAGAGTTAATATTTTTGTGCATTTTTCATACTACCAGTATCTGCATTTAGCCTAATTTACTGAAGAGTATTGCTTTTTTGTGTCATAAACAGTTTTCTAAAACATGAGGTTTAATGAGTATTTCATGTTCAAAGAGATCTCCTAATTCATTTATCTGTATCTCTATTACTGGACATTTAGTTGAAATTCAGTTTCTAAATATTATTAATATTACTATAGAGCATTCATTTTTAAATCAACTTCTTTTTCCCTCTAGATAAACTCCTGGAAATGGCAATTTTGGGTCAATGGCTATAAACATTGTCAGAAACATTAAACCATTTTTTACTAGCATCAGCAAGGTAGGGTTTCTTCTAAAACTTCTTATAATTTCTTAGTGTTCGTTGTATAAATTCTAAAACTTCAGCTTGGTTTTCAAAACTTTAACCTTATTTTACACGTTTCCTGACTCTCACTTAAATACAACACACTCTTTCTTGATGGCAGTCTTTTATTTATGCCATTCCTTTTTTGCAGAATGTTATTTTTTTTTTCTTCTTTCGTCTATCTGTACGAATCATGCCCATTCTCCCAAACTCTTGCTCTGTGGCAGTGGCACATCTTCCATTGGCTTCCCTTCAGAAATCCCTTTTACTGTTCTCTGAACTCCTACGTCATTACCAGTTACTTTGATTTTGATTTGAATTATTGATTATTTTGTATAAATTTTTACCTCAGTTTTAATTTGGATTTATTCCCCTTTCTAAAACTATAAGTTACATCAAATGTTTTAAAATTTAACAAGATACTATGCATCTCATGATGCTCAATGAATATTTGTCAAATAAAAGTTACGGAGATAGATAGAGTAGTGAAGCACATAGCTAATGTTATATTCATTTTATTGGATAGTTTTTCCTTGACTGCTGAAATTTTAGCAAGATCTTAGAAGAGGTCACACACACACACACACACCAAAACTATTTTCAGAATGTTTTATTTTCCTAGTCATCCTTTTCTTTGCCTTGTATTCTAAGAATTGAAGGAATTAAATTATAATCATATTTCACTCTAAAGAAGCCCCAAGTAAGTCTTAGAGAGAACACTCTAAAGTTATCCACCCAATATATGTCGTACTTAGGAACTGAGAATATTATAAGAGAAGTAAAAACAATGATGTATTCTCGGAAATTATTAAGAAGATTTATTTCATTGCAATGCTTGGTAAAGTATCAGAGTATTTTCTTCCAAGATTTATAGTTTCATGAACATAGCCAACCTTGGCAGTAACTTAACAAATAATTGTAACAAAAGTTTTCAGACTTACAACAAAATTATAAAAAGGAATAGAATTTTACTTTTTTGTACATTCAAGGTAGTAGCTATTAGAATATGGAGATAAGATGTGTTTCTACAGTTCCTTATAACATATGTTTGTGATATTTAATTATAATGCACATATAAGGCTCTTTCAATTTGAATAACATTAAGCCAGATCTTAGAAAGATGCTGACTAAAATTATGGTCTTGCCTTTTTTATTACAGTAAGATATTTATAGATGATATTAAATTTCATTTAGTGGGACAAGGCCCCCAGCCACCAAAAAGAGAAAATTAAGTTATTCTGGGTTTTCTGACACAGTGGAACTTTAGAAGCATTAAGCTTATATCATAAAAGCAGTTAAAGGATTATCCTACCTCAGAATATTTCTGGTTCTATTTTTTCAAAATGATTTTTGAAATAGAGACTTCAGACCACACTCTTCCTTATGTTACATAAGTTTCATTGTATTAAAATTGCTAACTATGTAAAAAATGTAAAGAATGAGAAACAATCCTTTAAGATACTCAATACATTCCAACTTTTATCTCATCAAAGCATTTTTTTTAGGTTTTTTCCTACTGATTTCTGAACTGGACTATGAGTTTACAATTGCCAAATACTTGTTTTCACCCTCTAAATGATTATTTATAACCAAGGATATATCTGAAAGTACTGATTTAATTTGCAATTGTTATCTCTCTTTATAAGTCAAAGGAAATCAGGACAATCTAATTTACCTCACAGGGACAAAGAGAGGTCCCAATAGGTGAATTACCTGATGTTAAAAATTCAGAGGTATTGCCTTGTCTCTGGCTTTTCCAACTTCAGTTGCACTCTTGTGAAGATGTACATCCTTCACTGATCTACTGCAAGGCCATAAAATAGAATTAGAAAATTGCTAGCACAGACCATAAAAATCTTTGGTCTAAAACTCCTTAGTGCAGCTCCAGTTTTTCATATAGATTTCTAGTTAAGGTTTTTCATTTTTATCTTTAATAATTTATCTACCAGACACGGTTGAAGAATGAGAACGAAATGCTCAAGAGAGCTAAATCTTTGATTCATGTGTTTCAAAGAAAACTGACTTACTATGTCCCAAAGATTTTGCAGTAATTTTCCATGTGTTATCTCTTTAATCTGGAAATATGACTGTGAGTCAGATTATCTAATTCTTGTTTCTATAGATGAAGACAGTACTTTGTAATTTCACAAAGAGAAATAAAACAGTGAATTAGTCAGGGTTTAAGTCAGTGATTAGACTATGAATTTTAGGAAAATAAATGGGGAATTTAAACTTAAAAAGGATCATGGAAAACCAACTAAAAAAGAGAATACTTGCTTTGTTTTTGATCCTGGATAGGAATTCTTTAACATCTCAATGATGATCTGAATAGGCTGAGATCCCAGGTCCAAGGACTGAATCCAACCAGCACCTGTGCATGACGCTGAGTCATCTGTGTGATACTTCTCGCTGCCTTGAAAGAACCCCATGCCTAGAACAGAAAGTACTTTCAGGGAAAGAATGGCATTGACTTGACCTATTCCCCAGCTGCCTGGAGAGTAGTTCACACACAGCTCTAAGACTGTTTGCCTATCTAAAGGAAGCTTTAGATGAATTGCTCATTCATCATCCCAACATCATTAATTCAGGATTGCTCTCTGTGAGGGTGTTCTATTACTCCTCAGTAATATGAAAAAGGCTAAAGTTATACAAACAAGACAACTCTGTCCTCCAACCTATTGTGCAAGAAAGCTTACAATGTCTGTCTGTCTCTTTCTAGGTTGCTATGATTCCCTGCTAATGAAAAGATGAATAAGAGCATATGTTAATGAGGAGTCAAAAGCAAATTGAATGTAAATAAAAGGAGGACCTTCTAGTCATAAAAAATAAATGACAGTGATTTCTCTTCCTCCCTCTGTCTCTCAGAATTCACTTGTGCATATCACCCTTCCTTTATCCCTCCAACATAGTTGTTGAGAGAATAAATATTGAAGATATTTTATGTCTATGTACACAAGAAAAGAAAAAGAAATAAAACTTTCTATCCTTAAAGTGCTGTGAATATAAAAGTTAATATTCTCATTTATTGCTTCATATGTTTGACCAGCACTTCCAGATTTTAAATAATGAAAGACTTGTTTTTATAAATATATAAAAAGTCATATTTTTTGGCCTTAGAAGCTATCCAATAAAAAACGATTTGATATTTTCTATTAATATAAGAAAGGTTTAAAACAATATTGCTTTTTTCATTGTGAATCTCTTGAGGCATGCATATCACTAATTCAAAATGAAATTTTTAAAAATTTTTTATTGAAAAATTCCTTTTTTACAAATTGTATTTGACAAAAAATGTAGAAAAAAGTAATCTTCAGAAGACTAATTAACAACGTATATCTCTAATTCTTTAATCATTTTTCCATAAGGTTTCTAGTAACTTATCACTTACAAATACAAATCCTATATTGATAATCTCTGTATTATATCTCTATATTGATATTCACTCTATATTCATCAGAGTGAATGCATTAACATGGCACGGAAATATGCCACAAACTAGCTTCTAGGTATTTTAAGTTTCCTAAAGATTATTATTTACAAACAGATATATAGGCAAGTATAAACAGATGAAAATTTGGTACTTATTTTTTACTTAAATGTTCAAAGAATAACAATGAAAAGAATACATGTGTTAACACCTAAGAATCATACAGAATCACCTGCAATCAATTCAGGATAATATAGAAAGTCAAAATCATGAGGAAACATTTGTCAGTAGACAACCTCTTCCTTATAAGGCCAAAACCATGCTTCTCAGACAGATAACCATCTCTGAATAATTGCAGAATGAAGAGAGGAGATGAGCTGTATAGAGATGCTGCACAAACATCATATAATGACTCCTTACTTACTCCTACCCTGTTTCTGCTACCAGGCCCCTGGAAACTGCATGAGACCATCACCTCAATAAAATTCTGCATATGATAGAATGTCCATTTTCTGGCTCAAGATTGGAATTATGGTTGCCATGGTGATATATCTTGCTTTAGACCCTGTTGATACACAAAGGTTGTTCATTTCACTATAGCAAAAGATAGCAGCTTGGGCCGGCCCGGTGGCGCACTGCTACAGTGCGCCGCTTGGGAGCGCGGTGGCGCTCCCGCTGAGGCTTCGGATCCCAAATACAGACCTGTTCCCGCTCATTGGCTGAGCGAGGTGCGGGTGCGACACTGGGGGTTGCGATCCCATTGCCAGTCCCGGTCCGGTAAGGGCACGACACTGAGGGTTGCGATCCGTTGCCGGACACGAAAAAAAAAAAAGATAGCAGCTTGTCACTGACGTGATCTACATAGAGAACCTAGGGACAGGAGTTTACACCGAGAGCTCCTATTGTCTGAGCCCAACTGTACAATCATTTTAGTACGGTCAGTTCCTCAACACCACTTGCCCAGAGCTTGTTGAGCTATCTCTTATTTATTTATTTTTTTATAACAGCCAATTTAAGACACGGTTTTTGTCTGGAAAACTGAGTACACTGGAGGTAGCCTCTATTTAGCTCAGGTTTTATCTCTTTAAGCTTTTACTGTACCCACTGACCACTTCCCATTCAAGAAAGCCAGGCCTACTCAATTAGTCACAAAATTCCATAACCACGGGAAAATAAGTTGTTAGCAATTCACATAAATAAGGGGTTAAATAATTACAAAATATTTAAAGTTTTTCTAGGATCAAAAACTAGTAATTTTTTCAATTGCCTAAAATATTTTCAGAATACTGAAAATATAAATGTTTTCTTTAAAAAAAAAGAACTGAAAACTTTACGAATACCATTTGTTTTCCTTTGACTCCTGTCTCAATATTCTCAGTTTATGTCTCCAGACCCATCCATTTTTATATCTCACCTTGTTCTCATGCCCCATCAAAAGCTCTTCCCTACATTAAAACATTACCTCGTCATTCCCTTTACCTAAAGGCTCCCCTCTCTCATCTCCCTCCTCCCTTCGGCCCTTTGACTAGCAATCTCTGCTCCTTCTCCAGGACTCAGCTTAAATGACATTTCTCCAAGAAATTCTTCCTTGGTCTACTCCATGCTTTTAAACCTCCCCCATCCCTGAGAAGATTGGGGTTCCCTTACATTATCTTCAGTAGCAACCAGCACTTTTTACAGTTGTATTTTTATCATTATTTGTGTAATTACCTCTTCAATGTTTGTCTTCATCACTGTACTACAAACACCATGAAAACTAGCATTGTGTATCCACAATAGACATCATGTAAATAATAAATTATCACTAACAGAATGAGGAAATAAAACAATGGCCGTACAAATGAATAAGCAAATGCCTTGAAGACAATAAAGAGCCTTTGCTTCTGTTAGCATATCTAGTTGCTTTGCTTTACTTGTGTCTTATCTGTAGCAAAGCATTTTTAATAATATTCAATAATTTTTCTAACATTTGGCAGTGAATTTACTTATAAAGAGTGAATTTACTTATAAAGAGTATCCTTTTGTATTATAACACTTATAATTGACAAGCCTGTGTTATTTTCAGCTGACACTATGACTTACTTTAAAGATAAGTGAAATTCAGCACTCACTCACTGTTCACTACAGAGAACACTTGCAATGGGGGCTCCAAAAAGGTACAAATTAGGCAAGTTCCCTGCAATTTATTCTAGATCCTCCTCTCCCAGGAAACACTACTACCCTCCAAACAAAATAAACAAACAAAGAAGTTAAAAACAATGAAAAGGAAATATAGAAGTAAATTCTTTTTGTTGTGCACATTTAAATAAAACTTCCCTAGCACTTTGACTGTATCTCCCTGGAGCATTTTATTACATGTCAGATATGGTCTGAGGTTCTGTGATGGAGAAGTTATAATCACTGCCCTCATGAAGCTCATATTCCAGTAGTAACACAGACTGAAAGAGAGAGAATTCTTATGCAACAGAGCCAGCGCTCTCCCAGAAATGGGGACAAAGTTCTGGGGGAGCCCAATGAGAAAAAGGGCTAAATTGCATAGGGAGACAATGACTTCATGCAACAGACCAAAATGAGCTGGGTCTTCTTGAAGGATGAGTAGGCTTTATAAAGTGGACCAACAGGGAAAGAACATTATTAGAAAAAGGAATTGCACAGGAAAAAGAAGTCTTTTTTTTTTTTTAATTGAAACATAATTGATTATACATACCAGTTGGGTACAACATCAAATGCCAGTGCCTGCGTGCAATTTGTGATGCTCAAATCCAGATAATTGATATATTCAACCTTAAACGATGTAATCATTTCTTGTGGCCCTTTACCAATTTCTCACTAGACCCCCCCCTTTTGCATGTCCCCCCTCTGGTGGCCTCAGTTCTGTTTTCTTTTTGAAAGTTCAATGAATTATTGTGATTGTTGTATCTTTATTTATTTTTTATCTTTTTAGCTACAACTTATGAGTGATAACATATGGTATTTCTCATTCCATGCCTGGCTTATTTCACTTAACATAATTTTCTCTAACTTCATCCATGTTTCTGTGTATAACAGAATTGCATTCCTTTTTATGACAGAGTAGTATTCCATTGTGTATATATTTATATGTGTGCCACATTTTCCTTAGCAAGTCGTTTGTTGGTGGGCATTTATGTTGGTTCCAACTCTTGGATATTGTTAACTAGAGCTGCAATAAACATGGGATTGCAGGTATCCCTTCGACATTATGATTTCCATCCCTTTGGGTATATACCCAGAAATGGACCTGCTGGATCATATGGCAGTTCTATCTGTAGTCATTTGAGGAAACTCCATACCATTTTCCAGAATGGCTGCACCAATTCACAGTCCCACCAACAGTGTAGGAGGGTTCCCCTTTCTCCACATCCTCACCAGCTCTTCACAGGATATATGTTTAAATCAGTATGGCAATCATAATTAAATCTTATTTTAATGTACAAAATTCTTATTACAGAAACTACCAAAGGATAAAGTAAGAAAAATTATTTCCAAATTTTCTACTACATTTTCTATAGCTGGTAATAATCCCATTTATCACAATGTTAAATGTTTTCACCCTAGAAGAGTCTTAATAGAGTGGTCAGTGTAATAGACAGGCTAGTTCCAATACCCAAAACAATTGCTTTTCGGCATTACTGAACTCACAATTTTTCCCTCGTTTTATTTGCTTTAGAGCAACAGTCTTGGAATGATGTACACACAGAACCATAAGAGAATATTACCTCTGATTATTTATCTTAAAAACCATGTAAGAACTTAGGAAGCCAAACAACTTAAAACTTTCATTATATTATGAGCTCCTTGAGATATAGAAAAATTGTCCAAGTTTTAAAACACAGAAAGTATGATTTAGTGTACTCTTAGATAGAGGGATGACAATTGTTCTTTATTAAATGCCACCATCAAGGGAAATTTCTATTTGGAATGAATATTCTCTTCATCAGAAATTAAAGAAACTGGAGTTCTCATGAGAACCCCAAAATAAAAAATGGATTTATGCTTACATAGGTAGACATATGTCTCTGAATATTGGCATCTTTCTTAAACAACCTGGAGAATGTCTGGATTGATTTGTTTCTGTGGATTTTATTCCATATAGAATTCATGAACTTATTTTTTCTTGTAACAATGAAATAAAGCTATTAATTTTATTTTTAATCTTATATTTATTTTGAATATTTAATTGTGAAGGGAATTTTGCTAGGTTCATGATGTTTGTGTTTCCAGAATAATAGCTCTAGTTAATTAATTCACTGAGAAATGTTTAAATGTTCTGTATATTTGTTTATGGATTTGGATAGTTCGAATAAAAAGTTTGTTTTTTATTTTTTAATTCTTTTTTTACATTCTATGATGTTGTTGCAGAGCAGTGGGAGAGGGAGGGGGAAGGCAGTAGAGGGACGAAGGTAAGGGTGGTGGGGAGGAATGGCCCACAGTCTGCTCCCTTGCTGGCCTGGTTGCAGAGGACAACGGGGTGTGGCTGAGGCCCACAGGGTGCCCCTACCCCGGTTCAGGAGCTCAGGGGGCTTCTGGCAGCAGTGCAGTCATCACCAGGCTGGATCCAGATATCGGTGGTCTGGAATAAAAAGTTTGGGCTGGCTCTTTAGCTCAATTGATTAGAGCATGGTGCCGATAACACCAAGACCCAGGGTTTGTTCCATGTACTGGCCAGCTGCCAAAAAAATAAAATAAAATAAAAATTTTATGTAGGCACCTCACACATTTTGTATCCACTCAATTATAGCTGTGATTTGATGACCTTACTTTGAGAAGATACTCAGTGTATTTAGAGATATTTTTTCCAAAGCACTAGGTTTCTAGGAGTTAGTTGCATTTATATCTAAAACATTCACCTCATTTGCTGACTTTCTGAGATGAATTGCTGGAAAACATACGCACATAAAAAATAGAAATGTCAGCTTAGTACTTATACGCACTTGTGAGTGTGTACAAAACTGCACTAGTATTGTTATCGTTAGTTATCTCTCCATAAAGTGCATGAACTATGCATGCTATTAAACCAACTTCTCATAAGGACATATAGAGAGTAGTTTTTGAATATATACATAGGTATAGTATGTATTTTACATGGGCTCAATCCATTCCTGTTGCAATGGACTTCATAGGTCGTTACAGTTTTCATCTCTCTCTCTCTTTTTTTTCTTTTCTTCCTACAATAACAGGATTTCATTGAGTATTGCTAGAAAACACATTTGCAGTTGTGGCTGAGAACAAACGAACACAAAACAAGATCCTGAGGTCTCTTTATTGATGCTGCCCAGGGAGGAGGCAGTGCATTAACAAGTGGCAGAAAAAGTATAGGAAGAAGAGCTCTAAATTCATTGTGGTGAGAGAAAGGAAAGAAATCCTCAGAGGAAAGCCATTTACTTTTCAAGATTACCTGATAAACAAATTAATTTTCTCTTTCATTCTCCAGGCTCCAAAATTACTATGTAGTGGGTAGGGGTGATGGGAATGTGGAAAGGAGAAAAAAGGGTATTAGAGACCAGATGGAGTTCCCTGGACTGGTTGTTTGTAATTATTTAAGGTGTCTGCATTTGAGGGAATCAAGACTACCTTTTTAAAGACAGCTAGCTTTCTTTTCAGAATAAAAGATTCCACTTGATTTTAACCTCCTTGTTTAAGTTTATCAGTGGAAAGAGACTCACAAATAACTGGTGCTTATATGCACTCGACACATAAGTCCACATGGGCACTGTTTTTTAGAGTTAGAGAATGATAATAATAGGAACTCCTAGGCAAAGCATTATTTGCTGTGAATATTTATAAAGAAAGTACACTTGTATCTGAATTAATAAAGCAGCAGTCTATGGGTTATTAATGAAAACAGGAGATCGTAGATAGTTGTTAAAATGTTTGTTACTTTCTTTGTACAAGCATTCTTTGAAATCCTAATCTGTATTTTGTTCACAAGGTGTGAATATGTATAAGAGAATCTTCTGTTCACCTGAAGAATCTGAAGCAAAAAATAGTTTCTAAAAACTAAATTATGGGTCTGACACACTAGATATACTTCTTTCCCAGTTGCTTTAGGTAAAGCATGTACATGTTAGTTTGGAAAATAGATTTGAGGGGACTGTCAGCACCTTTCTTATTTGGGAGACTTAACCTCACTACCCTGTATCATGGTTGCCGCCACAAGTGACTGCCCATCCTTTTTATTTATTTCACCACAGTTAGTTTCTTACACAGCAGAAGCAAGTGGGATGCTTTCAACTGTTGGTAAATAAAGGGCCGTGCATGAGTGCCTCTTAATAGCTTATCATTGCGTGTAATCAAACTGAATAATTGCCGGAGAGGAGAGTTCCTACACATTGGCAGATGCCCGTGGGCTGGGCCCTGCCCTGGAATGTCACCACACAACAAAGCCTGGGTGGAAAATGCATCAGCAGCGCTGGGGCTCCAGGCGTGTCATGCAGGTGGGGTGAAAGCAGCGAGGTGAGGTAAATGTAAGTGTGCCAATGACACGGGAATGGTATTAGATGGATAGGGGGCAAGTGAAAAGACAAAGAAGCCAAGAAATTGAAGAAAACAGCTTTCACCACTAAATGGAAATTACCTTGAATGCTGCATTGCACCAGTGACTTTGACAGCTGAAGCAGCAGCAAGGAGAACTTGACTAAGATATTGGCCATGCTGTTTGCTTTGCAAGGGGCTAAGTGTGGTTGACTTTCACCTGACAAGATCAATCACCGTTCATAAAACACAACGAGCCAAATTCGAGAATGCTTTCTTGGGGGCATTCATAAGAAGATTGAAAAGCAATAGGCAGTTCCTATGCCTGAATCCACAGGGGCACAGAAATATATTTTCCAAATGGCTGCTTACCTCACAATTTTCTTATGTATTATATAAAAATTACACTTTATGAATGTTGACTGTATTATGTCATATAATTAAACTTCAGTAACACTTATCAATCAGAAAATAGATTGATAGATTACAGATAATTTTAAATCTACACATATTTTGCCCCATTTTAAACTGGATTTCACAGACTTGAGTGTCATTTTCCTGCTCTCTCTCTTTACTGTGTTCTCCTACAGACCATGGTATGTGTGTGGCAGATTAGATCGCACCTGCTGTTCGCTTTTGCGAGGAGTTAGTTTTGTAATACACACGTCCATGCACACACACGCCGCACCAAGTCAAGTGAGCCTCATTACAGGCCGGCATTCCCTATGACAGACAAGTAACACCTGTGCTGCTTTGTCTGCGAGCAGTGTGTCTACTGGTGAATCTTTTTCACAAATCCCTTAAAACACACAGCCTCCTCTTTTCTTCTCTCTTTTGCATGAGAATGTGAATACGAATTGAAATTCCAAATTAACTGTTCCAGATCAAGCTTAAGGTTTTCATTAATATTTAAATTGAGCTATCAGATATGTTATGATATTTCCTACCAACAGCTTGCAGAAAGAGGTTTTTAAATAGCAAAGGTTTATTATTTTAAAAGAAAAGAAGGAAGTGTTCTTTTCCTTCAAACAGTGATAACTGAGCTATGTAAGAAACAACAGAAGCATGACATTAACCAAGTAAGTTTTGACCATCTCTGTCATTGTGCATCACCTTGAATACCAGAGCCCTCTGCTCTATAAAACAGCACTTAAAATGGAAGCAACTTGCAGTTGTTCAGCCAGCAGCTATTTGGCTGTTTCCAGTGCCTGGCGCAAAATAGGCACTCAATACATATCTACTTAATATTGAACAAACAGAAATGTGAGCTAGATGTTGTGCTAGACACAAGCACATAATAAACAGCCTCCATCCTTCATCATATTATGGTATTGACAAAATATTCTTATGATTCCCAGACTGAAAGTGGGAAGACTTTCTAGAAGAGGAATGACAAGAATTAGTCTGAATGAGTAGAAGAGGTATATGAGAAAGGCATTCCATAACAAGGAAATGCCACAGCAAAGAAAAAAACCCAAATATTCTAGACCACTGAGACTATTAATGAGACACTTCAGTATTCAGATGGTCCAGAGCAGAAGGTTCATGTAGGGGAGAAGTAAAGGTCATAGTTAAAAAGAGAAGTTGAGACCACATCGAGGAGCACTTTGAATGTCAGTCAGGCCTTTGAACCTTCTAATCCATTCTTTGAGAAAGAAGCCACTGGAGGATGTTTTAGCAAGAGAGTGATATGAAAATGAGTGTACTGGGGAGACTAGCTTGCCTATCCTAGAGTTATGTCTATCTTTCTAATAGGAAAATATAAATATTTAATCCAGGCAATTTCAAAATTTTCTAAGTGAGAAGCAGCACACCTTAAAGCACTAGAACTATGGCCACCTTTTTTTTCAGCTATTGATCTTTTAATCATCTTACAGTGTCTCCATCAGTCCTCCAATTGCTCTTATGTCTACTTAACTGGTCCTTTTCTGTCTCCTACCTGGATTTTAAATGTTGGAACATTTCCTACATGCTAGGATTTAGACTGATTACTCTTTTCACTCTATTCCTTTCCTAGGGTCCTTCCTAAGCTCCTTTATTTTACACTAATGATTAACACAGCCACCTACCAGTAGACGACATACGAAATTATATCGTTAGCCCAGCTATTCCCCCTGAGCTCTTAGCCCTTATAGCCAACTTCTTAATTGACATTTTCTCTTGGGCATCTCAAGAAAACATCACCAGCTGAGAAGCTAAACATGTATTAAATATCGTCTACTTCTCTTTTGCAGAAATGTGGGCTTCTTGTGGCAGAAATTTTTATCTTTTTGTTTTCACTGATGCATTTTCATGTCTACAACAGTGACTGACATACAGATGATACTCAAAAATATTTTTGAATGCGTAAGTGGCTGAAACTCTGATCCAATCTATGGTCATGTATCATCTCCAGTGGCAAACCAAGTTAGTAGACAATTTTAGTCATTAACGTTGTTTATAATTACTGCACATAGTAATACAAAAAAAATGGGCTGGCCTTTAATTGGTTATATTATTCTTTTTAAAATTATCTCCAAACAATGCATCCTTTTATTACCCAGACCTAAAGAGAACATCTTCCACCACCTCCCCCTTCATAAATTATTGATAGTTTCTCTCCTTGGCTATTTCAATCACCAATGAATTAGCTTATTTGTTTTCACTTTTCCCTATTTCAAACTCCACAATGTAGTCATATGCACCTTTTTACAAGATGCAGCTAATCATGACACCACCCTGCTTAGAACAGCAAAAAAGCCTTCATATTATTGTTAACATGAAAATAGCACATGATTTTTGCAGCCAAAAAAGCTTCGCATGATCTGGCTTCTGCTTACCTCTCCATCCCTCCTTAGTAATACTCCTCTGCTCATGCCCATTCTTGATTGCTCTGCTCCAGCCACACTGGCCTTGTTGCCTTAGATTCTCATACTTGGCATGTCCCTGCACTACTCAGAAGATTCCCCTTCCTTTCTTCACTTAGTTAATTGCATTGTTCTTTTGGATCTAGGCTCAGAGATGCTCTTCATCAGGAAAGCCTTTCCTGATCTTCTTGATTCAGTCAAGTGTCCTTAAAGAACTTAGAACTACAATTTAATATGTGTCTGTCTACTTTTCCACATTTGTAAATACTTAATTAACAAACACTCATTAGGTGTCGTCTGGGATGCATTCACTGTACTAGGCACTTGAAATATAGCAGTAAGCAACATTCAAATGGGGGAGCCAGGTAATAGCCAATATAATTAATATCACAATATTAAGCCATACTAAGAGAAAGAAAAATAAAGCAAGGTACATGGTTAGGGAAAGTAGGTAGCATAATTTCAAGTAAGGGGATCAGGTAAATTATTTCTGGATTAGGGATATTTGAACAAAGAGCAGAATAAAGTAAAAGAGAAAGTGTTACAAATATTTAGGCAAAAATCACCCCCGGCAGAGGGAATAAAAAGGGCAAAGGACATGACATAATTGTGTACTTGACTGGTTCAAAATCCAGCAAGAGCACCAGTGTGAGTGAGCAAGTCAGAAATGAGATGAGAAAAGACACAAAGGGCTTGAAATCATATGGGGTATGACAGGCCAAGACCAGAATTTGAAGATTTTATTCTGAGTATGCTGAAAAAGTGTTTGAGAAGGGAAGTGTAATAATCCAATTTTCTTTGCAAAGGTTCACTCTAGCTGACATTTGGACAGCAGGTTATGGCAGTGAAAGAGCAGAAGCACAGGGACTGGTTAGGACGCTGTTGCAGTGGTGTGGATGGTGATGGCTGCTGCTCCTGCCTGGACTACGAGGATAATGACAAATGCAGTAAGACATCAGAGTTGGAATAAATTCTGACAACAGGTCCGATAGACCTTACTGATGGTTTGGCTGTGGAAAATGAAAGAAAATAAAGAATCAAAGATGAAACCAAGGTTTTGGGCTTGAACAACTAACTGGTTGAATGTTGGTACCATTTACAGAAGTATAGGACATTGGGATAGGGGCAAGTTGGTGAAGATTTGGGCTCTGGCTATGTTAATTTTGTGATGCCTATTGAAGACCCAAGCAGAGATGCCATGTATGCAGTTGGATATGCAGATTCAGTATCCTTAACCCAAAAATGCCTGGAGCCAGAAGTCATTTGGTTGTCAGAAGTCTTTTTGGATTTTGGAATATTTACATTATACTTACTGATTGAGCATCCCTAATCTGAAAATCCAAATCCAAAATCTCAAACTTTTTGAGCAGCAACATGATGCTGTAAGGAAATCCTCACTGGAGAATTTCAGATTTAAATTTTCAGATTAGTGATACTCTACCTGTATGAGCCAAAGTTCAAGTTTTAGGACATTATTTGTGTTGCTGATTTTATAAACGTCAGAATTAACAGAACTGAAATTAAAATTATAATGCCTTCACAATAATTTGAAAATAATTATTTGCTTTATAACAGGGGCCAAACTATTTGACTTGTATATGTGCTACCACTGGAGAAACTTGTGGGCATGAATATTTCTTATACTATATATGTACAAGGATACTTCCAAAAGTTATGAAAAAAATAGAATTAAAAGATAATCCTAATCTTTTCATGAACTTTTTGAACATCCCTTTTGTTCTGGCCTTAATACTGTTGGCACCAAAATAGGTACTAAATAAACACTGGCAATTTTATTTGTATTTTTTTTTTTTTTTTGGTAACCAAGATAAGCAGAAAAAGAAAATGACAGCAACACAGCCTTTGGCATAATGTAGCCCTGAAGAGAATTTACAGAACACAATTTGATAAACTGTCTGAAAGCTAAGAATTAGAAAAGATGAGAAAATACATGTAATAGAAAGAGCAGCAAACAGGGAATTAACCTTTGAGTCCTGTCTCTTTCAAAAACATATTGAGTAACCTCGGGACAATACCCTCATTTCTCTGGCCTTCAATAAAATTTGCTCAAAAAAAGCTACACAATCTCAGTATTCTTTTGAATTCGGAGGAAATCAGCCTCATTTTCTTGATCATTTAGCTTTCAAAATGGCCTAGTTTTTGTTTGCAGGTTTACTTTATTTTACACAGCAATATTAGTACCCATATCAGAAACGCCTCTATCAGGGCCATATGTCATTAGTGCAGTGTTACTCTCTTGCCAATCAAAATTAACATATTTACCTCCTTAACAACCTAGTTAACAGGGAACTCTCACCCTGTGTAAGATTTACACCCTGGTTAGCCATTTCATGGGGACTAATATTAATTCTAAACATCAAGGACAACGTATAAACAATTGAGAATTTCAGGAGAGAGGACAGCACTGTTAGTATTTAAAAAATAATTCCATGAATACTTTGATTCACAGGAACTTAAGAAAGCAAAATAAAAACCATTGAAAATATAAATAGATGCTACTATTTAATGACTAACATTGAACTTGGTAGTCTATAAATATTTGAGAACACTCATCCAAAGAGAAGAATCTCAAAAGAAATATGAGGATTTCAGGACTTCTTGATATAGTGCTTTCTGGTGAAATGAATGCTCACATTTTGACAATAGGAACAAGATGATTTCCATAGTCATGAGATTTTTTTTTTTTTTACTCCTTTTGAGACATAGCCCTAACATTAAAAAAAGATATTATAGATATTCTACAGGGACAGTCTAATTTCTGTTTAATAGATATAAAATATGACATTGTTAAATAATATGGAACTCATGAATAAGTTAAAATTATATACTACCATTAAAATGGGTATTTATAACCTAAGTTATCTATCTTTACTTTTCCTTCTTTAGCTTTTCTTATAATAACTCTTTTCTTCCTTCAGGAAAAAAAATTGACTCCTTTAATGTGTTTTCTAGTACATAGTTTCCCAAACTGTTTACAGCAGAACATTAGTGCCCAAGTAGATGTTAATAGGTACTCTAAAATAAAAAATAATAATAATAAGGAAATAAATGAAAGAGTACACCATGGTAAAAGAAATCAGAGAAATGCTGCATGATATATTTAGAACATTAATGCCTCTAGGAAGTCCCACAGGGGAAAAAAAAAAAAACTGGTTGAATTTGTTCAAACCAGAAATTCCCATACTTATTACTAATAAGTATATTTAAAATGTGCCTCAAGGAGCTGAATAGACATTTCTCATATGAAGATACCCAAATGGCCAACAAACACATGACTACATCACTCAGGCTCAGGGAAATGCAAATCAAAGCCACACTGAGATATCATCTCATTCCAGTTAGACTGGCTATTATCAAAAAGTCAGAGAATAACACGTGCTGGAGAGGATACAGAGAAAGGGAAGCCCCACTACACTGTCGGGGGGACTGTAAATTAGTGCTGCCATTATGAAAAACAGTATGGAGTTTCCTCAAACAACTATAGATAGAACTGCTATACAATCCAGCAACACCATTGCTGGGTATATACCTAAATCAAAGTAAGTCATCCTGTCAACGGGATAACTGCACTCCCATGTTTATTGCAGCTCTATTTACAATAGCCAAGTGTTGGAATAAATCTCAATGTCCACTGACAGACAACTGGATAAGGAAAACATGATATATATACTCAATGGAATACTAGTCTGCCATAAAAAAGAATAAAATTCTGCCATTCACAGCAACATGGATGAACTTAGAGAAAATTAAGTTAAGTGAAATAAACCAGGCACAGAAAGAGAAATACCACATGTCCTTACTCATAAGTGGGAGCTAAAATAAAGACAGAAAGAAAAGAAAAGAGAAAGAAAAGAATCACAATAATACATTGAACTTTCAAAAAATAAAAAGAGAGATAGAATTGTGGTTATTAGATGCTGGAAAGAAGGAGGCAGAAGGGGTTAGCAAGAAATTAGTTAAGAGTCATAAAGACTGTTTACTTTTTGTAAACAGGATTATACCAATTATCCTGATTTGATCACCACATATTGTTCCCATGTATTGATATTTGATTCTGTACCCCAAAGATATAATCAATTATCTTTCAGTAAAAGAACTATCAAAAAAAAAAATGTGCCACATCAAATCTAACAAATAGTCAGGACTAAAATAGCTACTCATGTGGTACAGTTGGTGGTGGTGAAAGCAGACCTGTCCCAGCCCTGAGTGTACTGTGGCCCATTATACACTTTGTGACACTCATATTTGCCCTGTTCTCTAGTCATTGACCTACTCCCCGTGGGTCTGTAAGATTCTGTTTTGTATGTATGTAACAGTTCACATAGCATAACTCTTTTGGACTCCTTATCCGCAGAGCAAAAATCAGGAACTTCTATTACTATGAATAGTTATGCTTCGAAACAAACTTTTCAAAATTTTGACTTTATAAAAATTTTGATATGCATATATTTTTCAAAAAGCTTTGATATAAAAAAAACATGCTTTTAAACTATTATTCCAATTTTGTGCATAAGAAATATGAAAATCTAGAGGTATTACCTGACTTTCTGAAGACCGTACAGGAAGTACATAAATGGTTGGGCTGAGACGCTTCCATATCCTTATTTTTGCCACTGTACCAAAGCAGGCTGCTTGAAACATTTTCTGAAAAGTTAAAGAAATACTTATTAAGCATATTTTATTTTATTATAACCCATTAAAGATTTGTAATGCCTATGATGTGACTCTGTACATCAGAATATTTTATTAACCACAGAATGAAGTTACAGTCTTACATGAATGAGGAAAAAATCACCTGGCCCATAGAGACCATAAAGAAACTCCCTGTTTCATTCAAGAAATATTGGATCTATTTAATCTGTAAATAGGTAAAAACATTCATGTGGTTCAAATATCAAAACATGGTAAAAGTTTGAAATTCACAAATTCCCTCCCACACCCAAGTCTGCACCAAATTCACACAGTTGTTCTCCCCCCGGGGGCCATACATTTTACAATTCCATGTTAATCTCGCTTCCAAAAAGTTACGGCCATAAGCATAAGCCTTGACCCACCTCCTACCAAAAGTTAACCACAATTATAAATGTTAGTTGTTTTTTTTTAATGCATATGCAATTAAGTACAGCACATATTTTTAATTTCCCTCTTTTTTATGCAAAATATATTATATGGTACACATTGTTGAAATTTTTGTCTTTTTCCTTTTTTTCCCCCATGTAACAATATATATTGGTAACCTTTCCATAGAAGTATATATGGACTATCTTGATTCTTTTCAGGCTATTAATTTGCCTTTATGCAGCATACTTTATTTAACCACATCTTATTAATGATTTTTTTTTTTTACATTTTGCTATAATAGGCCGAAACATACGAAACTGCCAACACTCAACCATTTTTGATCACACACAAAGTCAATTTCATGTAGTTCAGCCTAATATAAACAACGATGGGATAAACTGCCTTGTCCTTCCGAAGTTTTGTGCAGAGACAAGTATAACTCTAATATAAATTCTCAGAAGTTAAAGTACGAGGTCAAAGGATATATGCATCTATAATTTTAATATATTTTGTCAATTTACCTACCACAAAGATTATACAAATTTACACTCTCAATAGCTGTATATGAGTGCCTATCTCCCTATAGCTTCTCCATCAGAATATTGTTAAACTTTGGGAAATCTGTCAATGTAATGATTTCAATATACTTTTCTCTCACATGAATGACATTAAGCATCTCCTGTGTGTCTGTGAGCCATTTCTCATTTCTTCTTTGGTGAGCTCTATTTTCAAATTCTTTATTCTTTTTCTTTATTTTGATCATTGCACTTTTCTTGTTGATTTTTAGATTTTCTTATATTAAAGAGATTAGCACTGTCTGTGGTATGAGATGTAAATATTTCTACTTAGCTTTTTGCCTTTTGACTTTTGGTGTGTTTCTCTCTCTCTTCCCCCACCCCCCTTTTTTTAACAATCTTTTTTTATGCTCTTTGTTTTGAATCCAAGTCTACAAGTTATTTTCACTCAAAATTTATAAATGAATTAACCCATGTTTTCTCCTAGCACTTTTACAGTTTATTTCTTAAATTTAAATCTTTTGCCTATTTGAGATGTGTCCTAATAAACATTGTAACATTGCTTTAAATTTATTTTTTTTCAGATGTCTTTTCAGTTGCCTTAACATCACTTACTAAGTAGTCCATCTTGTCCCCAGTTGCTTTTGGATGCTACTTTTATTTTCTTTATTTTAATTTTTTTTATTATACCTACATGTGGGGTACAATGTTGATTTTCAGTAATTGTGTAGAATGTGTTGTGGTTAGATCAGTAAAGTTAGCTTATTCATTATCACAATACGCAATCATTCATTTGTGTCCATTGACCAATTCCTCATTAGCCCCCCCCTCTCTCTCTCTCCTCCCTTCCCCTTTTCCACCTCTAGTTTTCTAAAAGTTCAGCGTATTAATGTTATTGCTGTTTCTTTCTTTCTGGATGCTACTTTTAACATATACTTATTCCTCATGTGTATTTGTGTCTATTTCTGGAATATCTTATTGTTTTTTCCTTTGGTATGTCTCTGTTCTTGTGCTATTACCACACCATTTTAATTTTCAATGATTTATAATATATTTAAACGTCTGTTAGAGCTATTCTTTCTCACGCTCCATCTTTCCATCTTTTCAGCTATAGCTTT
The DNA here is from genome assembly GCF_000696425.1 of Galeopterus variegatus. Lineage (NCBI taxonomy): Eukaryota > Metazoa > Chordata > Mammalia > Dermoptera > Cynocephalidae > Galeopterus > Galeopterus variegatus. The sequence continues at coordinate 142,630 of NW_007730235.1, forward strand.
TTTTTAGCTGTAAATTATGCATTTTTTAATTGAATATACAGTTTATAATTAGGTAATGCATATGCAAGCTTCAAATATAATTTTTTTTAAAATGCATTCATTGCTGTGCTCCCACTGCCTAGTTACTTCTCCTACCTGTACAGTAACTACTGATGTAAGGGTTTTTTCTTTGTATAGGTCCAGAATTTATTTATGCATATACAATAAAATAAATATAATTTATGTCCTTCATTTTATACATAATAGTATGGAGGAAAATGAAGGAGAACACATGTTAAAAATGGAGGCACTCTTGCTCTCCAGGCTTTAGACTGTGTCAGCAGAAACGCAAAAAGACTGGGTCAGCAGGAATTCACAAGGCTTATCCGCAAACCACAGACTTCCTATTGAGTTGCCTAGGAGATGGGGAGGTATGGGAGGGGCTCACAGCTGGCTAAAACATATATAATACATGCCTGTAGACAAAAAAGTTGCTTAGTACGTGCATTAAGTCCCAGAACTTTGTGTCTGGTTTATAGTTGCCCACCTCCCTAGGTGGCAGTCCCTAGCTCAAGGCATGCCCTGAGCAACTCACCTCACTGCACTCTCTTGGCAGGGCTATGTGTGGCCCTGCTCCCTGAGGAACTCCTGGCAGAGGCTACGTGTAGTCCTGCCTCCTGAGACCCCCAGGACCAAGAGAAACATGCAGTAGTATGCTATTGACTCTGCTCTATACATTTTACAAACAATCTTTATCCAAAGAGAATATCAAGGATGTCAAAAAATATGTATGGGCAATGCAATTAAATTAGCCAATGCCCACTCTCCTTTAAACCTATATTCTAAATATTTTTTAATATTTTCATAATTGTTCTTCATTAACATAATGATAACCACATATGTCACCACCAACTGGAATCTGAATAACCCTCAGCTAGAATCTTGAATTTGGCCATTAGGAAACATTTAAAACTTTTCAGAAAACTAAAAATAAAATGGCACCTGTCCACGCTACCTAATGTGATTTGAAGTCCTTTAGAAAGCCTTTTCCCTGCTCTTCCTTTGGTACCTGAAGTTGCTTCAACATTCCCATTTAGAGACCCACCATTCTAGGGTGATGCCTATTATCACCTGTGCAAATATGCCTAAGATTAGGTAATGTTATACTTAATAAGGAAATGACTATTTTGAAAGAATGGATAACATAGTGGACTAAGCATCAGAATTTCTGGGCTTTGATCCCAACCAGTTATTAGTGGCATGACCCTGAGCAAATCACTTAAAATCATTATCTTTGAATTGTCTCACCTGACATAGAGTATGTAATAAGACAAACTATTTATGTGAAAGTACTTTGTATATTGGAAAATATAATACAAATGTAGAAAATAATTATTAAAATCAGTTTTGGTAGAGGCCAAAATTTGAAATGAATGAGGGTCATTGACCATAAAAGAAAGAAGTAGCAGACCAACACATAGAAAAAGCCAGAAAGGGCCGGCCCGGTGGCGCACTGCTACAGTGCGCCGTTTGGGAGCGCGGTGGCGCTCCCGCCAAGGGTTCGGATCCCACATACAGACCGGTTTCCGCTCACTGGCTGAGCGAGGTGCGGGTGCAACACCGAGGGTTGCGATCCCATTGCCGGTCCCAGTCCGGTACGGGCGCGACACTGAGGGTTGCGATCAGTTGCCGGACACGAAAAAAGACAAAAAGGAAAAAAAAAAAAAAAAAGAAAAAGCCAGAAAAACAATTTTATTTAGGGCCACTCAGATCAGCAGCTTATCTTTACCTCCCTGGATTCTTCCCAAGTGCCAGCTTCAAAGCTCTTGCCACTGTCCTCCAACTTCAAGGTGAGTAGTGAAACCCCCAGGAAGCCATCCAGCAGGGAAGCAGACTAAGTTCCTTTATAATGAGCATGTTAAGGCAGGTGCATATTTAAAATAATAATGGTAATATCAACAGTACAAAAATAAGAGCAAGTGCCTATAAATGCTTTCTATGTGACAAGCACTTTCATTAACTTATTTAATCCTCAAAACAATCCTCTGAATTAGGTATTATTGAAGAAACTGAGGCCTCAAGAGGTTAAGTAAATGACCCAAAGTCATCTAAAGTGCTGTACCTGGGATTAGAAGACAGTCAGTTTGATCATTTTGAACAGTGATCATCTTGAACGTTTCTGACCATTATTGTTTCTTTTGAGTCTTCCACATTTCCTTGTGTAATTGTTTTCCACTTAACTTTTGTACTTAAAATGGTACATTTCTCATTTGTACTGAGATTCTAGTCAATAACCTCTTGTTTCTGAACTTTGATTTAACTCTTTAAAGAATCACAAGTACCGTATGTGTTCAGTCAAGAGTTTGCAACCTGAAAAATGTCTGAGTCATGTTGATGGTTGGTGGTGGTTGTGGAGTGGGGAGGGAGTAGGGATTGCTGGCTAGCAGTGAGCACTGTGTTATGTGGAGAGGTGCAAGTGAGCTGGGAAAGAGAGACTCAAGTTATTCTGTGTGAGCTAGAGAAGCAGAATCCAGGGCTGATGCATTACAACATCTCGTGTACATAAACCTTACCAAATCCACCTCCAGAGGACACTTGAGGCAGACAGTTTTTCCATTTTGGCCCCTCATATTCTAAATCTCCTTTCTATATTTGGGAAAGCTCTCATTTTAGGATTTGTGGTGGGAGGAATAGCCCACCTCTCACCCCAAAATCTGAAAGTGGCAGATGTTTATTTTCGCAGCTTCTCTTATGCCTAAGGAGTGTGTCTTTGGCTCACTTAATCAAATGAGTCTGCTCCAGACTTTAGATGTAAGCTTAGAAATTTTCTCTGCTCCGATGGTCTTTGCACAAGGTCTGTAGACAAAAGGAATTAATAGTAAAAGTGGCATCCAGTTTCTTTTATCAGATATGTTGAGGAGTATGTTCCAATGAATAATGCTCAACAGTGGTGGCATAGGTGCTCTCATAGGGCCAGTTCTGTTTTGTCACATTTTTTTTTAACTGATACATAATAATTATAAATATTTATGGAGTACATGTGGTATTTCTGCTTTGTTATTTTTGGTTTCGATCTTGACCCTGTGTTCTTAGAACTGGTTTTCCCACCTTAAAATCAATACTTGGAATAACCCAAATGGAATGCAATAAATTATTTTTCTGCCTAAATCAGACAGAATTTAATTCTGTTGTTTACAATAAACATCTAACACAGAACTCACTACATAGGAGAGAAAAGTGATCATCTACATTCATTCATTATTCATAACACCTGCCCCCCCACACTGCTCATATTTCCCCCCAAGTGTTTGCCTTCGCTACATCCATTCCATTCAGGAGATATTGTTGTTTCCATATCACTCCAAACTTCATGACCTGGGCAACAGTATATTTTTCATCCTTCCCTCCCTCCCCATAGTTCTTTCTCCCTCTAGTAAATTTTAATTTGGTTGAGTGGTTATACCTTTGCTTAACAAGTTAGATCATAGTGATTTCCTGGAGATCCTATTCCTACCTCTTCTAAAAATGCTGTATACATTCTTAAGTACACGACTCATTCCCAGTTCTCTTTGAAAAATGTTAAGCTTTGGCAGTTATAGTACATTTGGTAAAAGTATTTTCAAATGACAAAAAATGTGGAAAGGAGCTTTAAAGAAGATATATCATATTGTCATAAAGCATACATTTGTTGTTTTTGTTGTTGCTGTTTTGTCCTTTGTAGTAGCCTGATCAACTACTGCAAAAGAAACCGTCCTGTGTCATATAGAGCTCTTCTGTTTTGGACTAACAGAAAACTTCTTGAGCTATATACAGCATGTGTAGCTTAAGGATATTTATTTTCTTATGAAACCTAGAAGCAGGGATTCAGCTGAACTTAAGAATGGACTAAAATCAGGGATGGGAGTGCTACAGAGAACCCAGAAAGGACCCTCTCTCCATTTCTAATCCCTGATTCTCTCGGATGTGCTGTACTCTTCCACTGGCTTTGGGCAGTTTTTTGATTGTTTGTTTGTTTGTTTTCTAATTCTTAAGCTAACTGGAATAAAATGTTCACTGACAACAGCTCCCAAGTCCCTACTCCTCTGCACAGAAGAGCATTCAGAAAGAGATCGAATATGTTATCTAGTATTCTCTATTCTCAAAAAAAGAAATTAAAGAAGCCCACTATGAGAATACGGACTACCATTGGAAAATTTAACTCTGCCATGGTGCAGGTTCATGCTGCTTTGTGACTGCTACCACCTCCACGATTCTTCGCTACACGGTGCTCTCCTACACTGACCATCACTATTCAGACAGTACAGTATCTCTTCTGGGAAATGTTCCTAAACCTGCCACTCGCTGGGTTGAGTGAGGTGCCCCTTAGACAGCTTCCTACAGTAACCTTGCATCTTTGTTGTACAGCATCATATAGAAGAGGTGGGTCAGAGGAGGTTCCAAGCCAGGGATGTGGAAGGGATGGAGAGTGGGCAGACAGGCAAACAAATCTGGTGAGCACCATACTGTACAATGAAATATTAGAAAAATGTCTGTTTGTTTTTCTTTGTTTTTGTCCTGTTTTTTTTCTCTTCAAAGAAGACAGGACATGAGAGTTTAATAACTCAAAATGTCCACACCATGTTTAAAGAAAAACATTTAAAAAAAAATGCTGAAGTTAAACTTTATATGTACACATACACACAATCATAAACACACAGTTCCCAAAGGTATAAAGTCAGAAATTGCGCTTAGAATGTAATCTTTGAGGAAATAGGGATATATTGAGTTTTATACAATGTAAGTACTGTAACTATAAACGCTGCTGCTGAAACAAAAATACCTCTCTTAATAGACTTGTTACCAATGCTAAAAGATTCTCATTTGTCACAATAGAGTTTCAGGATTTTGCGACTCAACAAAATAGATTATCTTATATTCTCTTCTGTGACCCAACTTCATTCCCATTGGCTAAAACAGATCCAAGAGTGACTGCTCGAATGGTAAATTTCACTACGTTTTATCAGTAAAATCTCTTAGCTCTTGTACCCCAGAAAAAATATTGTTAATATTATACAGTACTTATGAGTGCAGAGAATGAACATATAAGGAGCAAGTAATTATACCCAGTATGTCAAGTGTTACTGTTAGAGCTAAGTACAAAGCATCACATATCTTGGAGAATTATATATGTAACCAACTTCTTAACACATTCCTCTCTGTGCCTTAACCCCACACTCAATAATTTACTCTATCTACCTAAAAGCCTTTCTACTTACGTTATGGATTGAAATCTCAATATTTTTCAAAAATACCCCCTCCTCCACCTTCATTTGTTCTCACCTTGATTTCCATAAACTCTTGAAGCTTCTCCTAATCCCTGATTTGTGGTCCTACAGTCTGTCCTTCCAGAGACACCAGGAAGTCTCAAATATGACCATGCCAACCCTTTGTTAAATCTAGTGATGACTCCCCACTTTTTCCCAATAAAACACAAACTTTTTAACATAATGTATAGCACTTTCATGATCTGTGCCCACCTTCCTCTCTAATTTCATTCTCATTATGCTCCAACATGTAACTACGAGTTCTGTGTTGAACTTTGTGCTTCTCTCTGAACAGTCTGTGTTCTTAGATACCTCTGCAAGTCAGGCCTTCCTTGGGCCCAGATGCTATTGACAGCCTTCCCCCACAAAGCATCATCCTCCCTGCAGCTCTTCATCAGCCGACGATTGTCTGCATTGACAATTCGGGTAGTACAGTGCCTCTTGTGGGAACCCTTCTCAAGAATTCCATCCCCTAAGCCAAGAAGCCAAATGAGGGCTTCTCCAATGTTTCTCATTATGCCCTATGCCTCTTTGCTTCATTGTATATTTTGTATTTAATACACTCCATTGTCACTCATGGGTTCTTGAAATGTCTGTCTTTCCCACTTGGCTAATATTATCATATGACATAATGTTTTGCTCAATCATTTTTATATCTTTTCAGAATTTACAGATCTATACATAAGTAAAGGGAACTGACCTATTCTTGCACATGTTTTTCCTCTGACTGTTAAACAGGAGTTCTTAAGAAGTATTAGAGACAGTTTACGCTCTTCTTTTCTATTATCCTATCTCCCAACTGCATCACTTACCTCACCTCTCCCCCACCTCCTCAAAGAAAGGAACAGTGAAATAACGTGATAGGAGCACTACTGAAGAGGATCTTGGAGCATGAACAGTGCATCTTCTTTTGGAATCTGCCTACCTGGAAGTCATGTGCCAGCTTCTCTTTCCCCAGTTTATGCTCATGGGAACAAGCCCTGCCCCTTAAAGAGATGAGGTTGAGTTGCTGAGTTGCTGTGTAATGACATGAGTAAAGCAAATTCAGAGCTAAACCTGATTTAGCTTCAAATCCAAGCCCTATGCTGATTTTAATGGTAATAATGATAATAGTGCAGTCTCTTTGGGGCTCTTAGGCTCATCTCTCAATGGGTTTAAAATTCTGAGGGAACAAATATCTGAATAATTAGTCCCTTCAGAGACTCCCCAAAGTAATATCAAGGTTAACACTTAAAATTGCACTTAAAACTAACATTCAGGAGAGGAAAATGTAACTAGAAAAACACTGATAACAATAGCTGTTTTAAAATCTGTTTTCAATAGCTAGTTATAGATTTGCAATTTATGTGTAAAAATAACTGAGCTCCCCACCAACAGAAGCAGAGATTTGAAAATTTACAGCTCTTTACATGATGCTGGAAGGAATTAAGAGGCCTATTATTCACTACAGTCAATACTCAACTTCTACAGTTTTGACTTAAAGAGTTAATTTATCTCTGAGAAGGAAAATTATCAATATAAAATCTAAAATTAATTGTACATTGAGTTAGAGGAGACTTGAGTAAAATATTTTAAAATAACCATTCCCTTGAAAAGTGAACTCTATGTGACCTTTACTAGAGCCATATAATGTTAAAAAAAATTAAGCGAGTAGAAAATTAAAAAGAAAATGTTCTACCATTTTTCTTCAGTCTCACTGACACCATTACCCTCTATTTATCTCTAACCAAGAGGCAATAAGTACCTCCAATAAATATGAAGTAAAATCATTTTGGAGATAACTTTAGAGTAGCACAATCAAAGGGATTCTAACTGCTACATAAATTTGAGGCAGCTCTCTGTAGTGCAAGAGAGAAGGGACCTGGATTCTTGATGACCTATGCCAAGTTACTTATGTCTCTAAGCCTCAATTTCTTCGTGTATAAAATGGGAATGATAATGTAATCAATTTCATAGGATACCATAAGGATTTAAATGAGAACCAGATGAGGCTCATGTATATAAAATGCTTACAACAGCATCTAGTATATAATTATTAAATAATAATAACAGCAAATCCTTAAAAAGCACTTGGTACTTCCAGACACTGTCCAAGTGTTCTTCATATATTAGCTCATTTAATCCTTATCACCCTATAAGGAAGGTGTTAAATACTAATTGGTATTGTTGCTTACGGTACTAGAATCTCTAAAATTTTTATAGATCACTTGTGCCTCATATACGCATTATCCTTTTACAGATGCACCCGCATTTATTTTGAAGGCATCTCAAGGTCAAGAATCATGTTTTTAATTATATCCCATGGCTACCAGGATCTCACTGTTTAGTAACACAGCAGTAAAAACAGCCAACATAGGAAAGAATGTGTTAGGGCCAAGGCATATCTCAGATATCTAAAGACAAACTATGCGTGAGTTGTTAGTTCTGCATAAACCATGATGATCTTTGTATCCCCGATGCTTATCCTTGTGCCTGGTAAGTTATAATACAGATGGGAACTAATTACATGAGTGAATGACTGACACTAACAAGTGTCACATGGATTCTTTCAGCTATAGACTTGAGGCCGAGACAAAATTTGAAGGCTCCTTACATAGTGCAGAGCATATTTATTACCCAGGCTAGATTATGGCCAGAAGCAGTAAAGCTAGTGGGCTCTGGCATTCATGTGCTCTGCAGTATGCAGAGAGAACAGATTTGCACAAGCACCATTTACTCTTGGAAGGAATCAAAGATAGCATCCTAAGGGCCATCAGCAGGGCCACCTACATAACCACACATCTGAAGATCATTTTCAAAGGCACAGAAAACTAATTTCCGTCATTCATTCCTGTCCTCAAGGAGCTCACAGATAAAGGAACATCAGGATATAGCATCAGAGCTCTTTATGAGCACAGAAAAAAGGAAACTGACTCAGAATAAAGACGTCAAGGATGGTTTCTTAGGGAAAATAAGCCTGAGCTAAATCTTGAAGGAGGAGAGGACAATAACTAAAAGAAAACAGGAAAAACATTCCAAGCACAAAAGAGCAGCTTGTCTACTTTAGCTTGATCAACACGAAAGAGAAGTTGTGGGCGAGGGAGTGATGGAATGAGAAGCTAGAAAGAGAGGCAGGGACTGACTATAGAGGAGCTGTTGTGTCACATTTAGTTCTTTAGCTTTTGTTCCAGAAATAACAGGGCTGGTGGAAGGGTTTTAAGTAGAGTCATGACCTAATCAGATTTTCCAGGTCTATAAAAAAATCTGTGTTAATTATTTCAGAGTTTATGACATAATATATAAAATAAAATGATAGGATATTTAAAATTTTATTATCATCATGTATGAATATAAAGCTCATTTGTTTTTAAAAATAATATGCCTAAAAAACATAATGCTATATTTGTGAACATGGGAAAATAATGCTCCAGCTGTCGTCACTCCATTCTTTTCACAGGTGCTGCTCCAAATAATCGTGATATAGATGAGGACAACTTAGATAAATGGATGAAGGACACTCATTATAGAAACTTCCAATCATGCAAGACGAGAGGATGACTGGAAGGGAATGACCGCTGAACAGGCAAGGAGCTTGTTTTGTTGTTTTCAACTCTTTTTTTGTAAATGATAAGAATTTTTTTTTTTTTTCTTAAAAGATGACCGGTAAGGGGATCTTAACCCTTGACTTGGTGTTTTCACAGGTGCTGCTCCAAATAATCGTGATATAGATGAGGACAACTTAGATAAATGGATGAAGGACACTCATTATAGAAACTTCCAGTCATGCAAGACGAGAGGATGACTGGAAGGGAATGACCACTGAACAGGCAAGGAGCTTGTTTTGTTGTTTTCAACTCTTTTTTTGTAAATGATAAGAATTTTTTTTTTTTTCTTAAAAGATGACCGGTAAGGGGATCTTAACCCTTGACTTGGTGTTGTCAGCACCACGCTCACCCAGTGAGCGAACCGGCCATCCATGTGGGATCCGAACCTGGGGCCTTGGTGTTATCAGCACCGCACTCTCCCAAGTGAGCCACCGGGCCGGCCCCATGATAAGAATTTTTTAAAATAGTTTGTTCAAAAAGATACTTGTTAACCTTGGAGATCATCTCTAACTAAAGGTAATATGTAAAAGAGAGGATTCAAGAAAGTTGCTTTCCAAAATGTGACAATTAAAAACTATGTATCCAGTAAAGAAGATATTATAAAATAATACTCAGATAGCATGGAAAAAATATATATTATTTAACAAAAATAAAGTTCATTTGGAATATTTTGACAAATTAAGTATGATAAGAAAAGCAAATATCTGGATAGACTATTCACAGTGCTTTAGATGGTAGGATTATGGCGTTTTTTGTTCTTTTCATGTAATTGTATTTTTATAATATTCTACAATAGACATATATTTTATGGGTAAATCAAACATTAAACATTTACTCAAATTAAAAAATTTGTAATAAAGAGCCAGTCTATAAAAACTTATAAAAAGAGAGGGTGGTTTCTAACAACACAAAAGTAAAAACACTGTATTCTGTATGATTCAACAAATCTTGTAAATTTTTTAACATTTTCCTTTTTAAAAAGTGAATAGGTGCCTTCTATTCACAGAGACTTTATGCTGAGGCCAATATTAATTTTACTATTTTTACTGCTTACTGTTTTGGAGTAAATGCTCTTTTAGTCCCTGTTATAACAACTTTTAATGATCCCTAACTCAAAATTGTTGAATAACTTAGCCAAACAAATGAAATAACTACAAAGTGAAACGAAGAAAGTAGCTAAAGAAAGTTCAAAGAATGTACAATAAGCAAATCTAGAAGTATTTTTAATTTAAATTTTAAAGAAGCTCCTTTATTGCTATAGATAATTTGGTTTAATTTGAGTTCTTCAAATGTACTGAAGTAAAGCTGTAAAATGTTGTCTCAGATCTAACTACATCTTTTGATATGAGAACTATGTAAGCATGAGCTAAGTGTACTTTGCATATATTCAGGTAATGTTTCTGAGCATATTACACCTACATATGCTATGCAAAATGTTGCAGAAGATTAAATTACCCCAGTCACATTTGGGAAGCGGCAGTATGTCTGTCATTGCATGTAAACATATGCAGATTTATGCAAAAGATTCTCAAATATGTGTACCTAAAGTCCCAAAATCCCCACAGACATGCAAAGCCAGAAGGTTTTGTTTATTTTCACATTATTGGAAAACCTATAAATGGGACTAAAGAAATAGATATGCTTATGTTGTATTTTCAAATTTGGAGCATCTGTGTGGGGTTTTTTCTTTCTTTCTTTCTTTCTTTGTTAAGTCATTTGACCAAGATTTTAAATTCATGTGCAGTAATCTATATGGTAGACATAATGCAAGTACAAAATTTCCATTTGCTTAAAAAAATCTTCCAGGAATTAGGGAGAGTTTATGCACCATTTTATATAATGAATCTGATTCTTTCAGCACCTAAGTCCCTTCCTGACAGTATTTGCTATTTGTTAGCCTTTCAGGGGGTGCATTAACTCTTTCAGGTTATTGTAACAGAATATGAAATATTGCTAAAGTGGTTGCCAGGGTGAAGTCACTTTCCAGAATGGGTGATTTTTAACAGCATAATGAATTAACCTTGGTTTTGGTAAATCAGGTAGAAATCACAGTAATGGTTCTGACAGTATTAGAAATAATGTAGTATCAGTAAATACAAATAAACAATAATAGAAATATTTTCTAAAGGAGCCATACTAGTTTTTTCACAGTGGCCAATTTTTGAAAAGCTGTGTGAAAACCAAATTAATCACCATTGATACTCTTCTAAATCAAGTAGTAGATTTTATGAGGAAATAAGTTAAAAGAGCTAATTAGTATTTTAAAATATGGCCCCCAAATTCTTCACAAGTTTTCCATTAAAAGGTAAGTTGTATGTTTCTTTTCTGGACCCTGGGCTTTGTGACTACTTGACCAATGAAATATGGAGAAAGTAACATGGTGACAAATTCTGAATTCAGGTCTCAGTAACTTGGCAGCATCCACTTCCTGGTTCTCTTGGGATGCTCACTTTTGGAATCCAGCCACCATGTCAAGTAAGCCAGACAAACCAGAGAGAACCAAGAGAAAATGAACTGAGGTTTTTGACCCCTCACCCAACCGGAGCTCCTAGCCAACAGACAGCACCAATTTGCCAGCTATGTGTGTGAGTGCTCTTCAAAGTGGATAGTCCAGCCACATGGAGCAGAGGTGAGCATTTCCCACCAAGCCCTGCTCAAATTGCAGACTCATATGCTAAGCAAATGATTGTTTTTTTAATCTACAAATTCTTAAGTTTCATTTTCAATAGTTAACCAGAACAGGAAATTTTGTACGGTGGCCTTCCTTGTGTGTATGTGTGTGCATGTGTGTGTGTGTGTTTTAAGTACATTTTCATTTGTTCACATTAGGGCTTTTTGAAGTAGTATATACAGCAGTCCCTCCTTATCTGAAAGGGATATGTTACAAGACCCTCAGGGGATGCCTGGAACTGCAAATAGTACCCTACATATGCAGTACTATGTTTTTTTCCTGTACATGCATACATACGATAAAGTTTAACTTATAAATCAAGCACAGTGACAGATTAACATTAATAACTAACAATAAAACAGAACTCTAACAACATACTTTAATAAAAGTTACATGAATGTGCTCTCTCTCTCAAAATGTCTAACTGTACTGTACCATGGGTAACAGACCATTGAAAGCAAAATCACAGATAAGGAGAAACTACTGTACCTCCAAAGAACTGATTTCTACCTAAATAATTTGAGACATTGTTACTTTGGTCTAGTAATGGTTCTGAACTATTCAGGAGCATATAAATAGTTCTGGTATAAACAAAGCAAGGGCCATGGAGGAAAGAATGTTTAAGAACCTATGATCCAGGGCCAGCCCCATGGCTCACTCGGGAGAGTGTGGCGCTGATAGCGCCGAGGCCGCGGGTTCGGATTCTATATAGGGATGGCCGGTACGCTCACTGCGCACTGGCTGAGCACGGTGCTGACCACACCGTGCGGAGGATTATGAATCCCTTACCAGTCAAAAAAAAAAAAAGAACCTATGATCCATTGTTAGTGTATCGCTTACCTAAGTTGAAGACACCTCTCTTGATTAATCAAACCACATTAATTTTATCAAGTTGTTTCTATTTTCCTCCTTCCCAATTAATGATAAAATAAGGAACTGTGGATGTGATTGTGGTATTTTACCAACTTTTGTTTGAATACATAAGTTTAGTAAATGTAATACTGGTGTACTTTGAAGGATGGCTATCTCAAGGTTGTTTTCACTTGGTGTTGATCTTTCCTTTCCTTTCCTTTAAGGTCATGTAGTCAAATTCAAATTGAATCCACCTGCTATAAAGTATCTCCCTACCAGCCTCAGTAAAGTGTTGCTGTGACAAGTGACTCACCTAACAAGATTCTAGGTAGGTAGTTGGGCAGAGTGATTCAGGGCTATCTTAAAATGTATCCACCTGCTATAAAGTATCTCCCTACCAGCCTCAGTAAAGTGTTGCTGTGACAAGTGACTCAAGGTTGCAATCACCTAACAAGATTCTAGGTAGGTAGTTGGGCAGAGTGATTCAGGGCTATCTTAAAATGTATTTTCCCAGGAGCTTATCCCTGATGCCTGAAAAGTTTTCTTTTCTTTTTTTTTTTTTAAAGTAAGGGTAAATAAAACCGTTGTGTAATTAAATCCTTAGTGTGAACTGTTTTATTTTATCAGCTCCCATGTTATGTGACAGCTAGCTCAAAGTTTGTTTGGATGGGAAGGAAGGAAGAGATGTGGAGCTACAGTCCTCAGAAAATCAAGTGTTGAGCTGAGCAAGCATAATGGTACTGAAGTCAAATTTTACAATTTTGCTTGTCTGACCTTGTTGCTGTAAATCTGAGTCAAAGAAAACCTATAAACATACTCAATGGAATTTTTATCTTCCTAGTGCTGAAGTCTTTGTTGGCAGCATTTTGCACTCAGGGAAGCATATTCAGGTTTTCATCCCATTGGGGGAGCACTTAGCATGTTACTGCTTGAGTGTCCTTGTAGTCTCCAAGAATGAATGAGCTTCTTTGAGTACCCACTGATGACTTACTACCAGAGAGTAACTTAGGCAAGGGAGAGAATTAGGTTATAACTCTTAAGTCTCTTTAGAGCTCTCGTTATTATTTAAAAGTGAAGTTTGCATGATTACATGATTATATTCTCAAGACGATCACTTTGTTTTCTGTTTCAGTAGTTATCTATCAGTCACTGTCATGTGCTACTTTGAAAATATACACCGCTGGTAGCCATTGTCCTGCTCTAATTTGAGTTGGTGTCAGGGTAATTCTGCAATCCCTTATGACCAATGTTCTACAGTTTTTATAGGTATCCTTCCTCTGCATAAATATTTCCTGATCTGCCTCCCTGCTCTGCCCTAGAGGTCTATAACCATTTCCTAAAATGGCTTTTAAAAAGTAAAGTATTTTATTCACCTCTATTAAGATGTCTCTGCAGCAGTAGATAGGAGGCAGGAGCTGTTTCCGTCATCATTATTTCCTTCAATCTGTTATGTACATATACATGTCCCTGCCCCATAGATTCTGCCATGTGTATTAAGTCCTTGACAATCCAGTAGGAAACAGACTTAATATTTTGCCAAAGTAAGGAGGTATAAAAAACAGTGTTTTCTAACTAAATGACAATGTGCCAAGTAGATGCCACTGTTTTCTCTATTTTGTGTGTGTGTGTGTGTGTGTGTGTGATGTTTTCGTTTATGAGTATTCTCACATGATAATAATCTCTTAGCACTCATTTTCCTTATAATTACTGTCATTTGATGCTATTGCTGAGTAAATAATGTTAATTCAAGACTATCGAGGGAACTTTAATAAAAGATGACCAAAAATGATCAGACCAACTAAATTTGGGATTCCTCCTTTATAAGTAAACTCATTATACAAAATTTGAAATGGCTTTCAGTTACGTAAAACAATAACAACAAAAATTCATAGCTACATTAGCCATATCCTACTGCATATTCTATTGCCCATTATGTTGTAGTAGTTGAGGAAAGGAAACCAGTGGAGAGAGAGGAAGAGGACTAGCATTTTTAGTTTTAACATTGCGAGTACTATCCTTAGTCCTTTGCACACATTATTTCACTCACTACCTACAAGAGTATTATGAAATAGATATTGATTTTTCCATTTTATAAGTGAAGAAAATGAAGTTCAGCAAGGTTAAGAAACTTGCCCAAGTTCAAAGAGCTGGTAAGTTTCAGAACCAGAATTTTTATCCTGATCTCATTACAATCTGAGGTTTTTAAAGTAACACCATTAAATAGCCAACTTTAGACAATAAAGAATGAACACATATTGCAGACATTTTAGGTTAGGAGTTCAAAGTTTCTAATGCATGAGCAAAAAGTTCTAAATATTAGTGGAATGGGAAATGATTAAGATAAGATCCTAGGATTAGAAAAATGTAATAACTTTTGATGAAAGTGATAGGCTGAGAGAAGGAACAATCAAACAAGGACACAAATACCCAGCATCAACAACTGAAAGGTTGTAGACTGCTCAGTGATGATGCTGAGCACGTCTCAGAGTAAACCATGATCTTATACAGCCTTCTGGAATCTAAAAGTTTTCAAATCCAAGCATTTTGGCATCTTTTTCCCATAGAGAGTATCATTCCTTGATTTTTTTCATATTGTAATTGAATGGGGAAATAAGTTTTCCTTGTAATTGGAAATATGGAGTCTATCAAACAGAATACTGGATGTTTTAAAAAGAGAAATTTTTAGAATACATTATTACCTGCATTTTGGACATTTCATATTTTAGGATTGAAATGAATGTATAAAGGTAATTTCAGGGCCGGCCCAGTGGTGCACTGCTACAGTGCGCTGCTTGGGAAGCGCGGCGGCGCTCCCACCGAGGGTTCGGATCCCACATACAGACCGGTTCCCGCTC
>NW_007730235.1:157883-169681 GCF_000696425.1 Galeopterus variegatus
CGGTCCCGTTGCCGGTCCCGGTCCGGTACGGGCGGGACACTGGGGGTTGGGATCCGTTGCCGGTCCCGGTCCGGTACGGGCGCGACACTGAGGGTTGCGATCCGTTGCCGGTCACGAAAAAAGACAAAAAAAAAAAAAAAGGTAATTTCAAAATCAACAAAATTTCTGGGCCAATAATTTATTTTCTCAGATTATTTTATAGGGGTGGGGTAGAAGTTGATAAGAAGCTCATATTAAAAACAAACAAAAACAAAATAAAACATTCTGTCCTGGAAATGAGAAGAGTATCATATCAAAATATTTAATATTCACCAGGTTTTCTAGAGTATTTCTCTGATAGCGGATCACAATTTGAGGTAGGTTTTGAAAAAGCTCCAACAGTTTTCAAGAGTTTTGGAAACTATATGGGCCTTTAAACAGAGGTTAGAAGAAATGAGTTTAGTAAGTCATTTTTCTGTAAGAATGAGTTGATAATAGCTGTCAGAAAGAAAAGAAAGAACTTATGACTTATACTGCACAGCTGTTTCTCTATTCCTATAAAAAGTAATAAAACATAGATCGAGTTTGCAGGGGAGCAGGAAGAATTCCTGGATTTGAATTTGAACTTATCAGATGATAAGATACTGTAGTTTCTTTAGAAACATAGCAGTCCTTGGCCTGCTGCATAATAAATATGAAGAAGTATTAAATATTTAAACAATTCTCCCAAGAGATTAATGGTTAATAAAATGAATGAGTCAGAATAAAGTAACACTGTCAGCAAATGCTTTTATCCAATGTATATGCCAGTGGCCTCTGAAAATGAAACTTATATTACTTCCTAAATAAATAGTTTCATTTGAAACAACTTTAACCTCAAAAGGTCCCTTGTGGTGGTAATTCTTCTTTTTCAAAGTGTGAGTAATCATTTATTTGGTGCTTTTATTCTGATTAATGATTTAGACCTATTCCTGATTTTCTACTTATAACTTCCTTATAGTTTTTCATTCCTGTCTGAAGTTTGTCTTGGGAACTTTCTCTACTTTATACAATTTCTTAATCTTATGCATTACTCTGAATTTTCTTTGTAATAAAATTTCCCAAAATGGAAGATGCCTGAACCTAAGCTGCCCCCAAGTCAAAATGGCATCAGCTATCTACAGATTTAACACTGAAATTTTATTACATCAAAAGTGATTATTGAGACTCTGATTGTGTGTCAGGTCCTGATGATAACCAAAATGTAATAATGCCAACACCTCCTTCTGCCACCCACTCAGTTCAATTTCAGGAGTACTTTTTATATTGTATCTAGGCAATGATCCATCCTACTTTACTGTCTCTCATGACACTTTTTCTGCAAAATCCCTATAGATCACATTGCAAATGTTACAGTTCTCAGGCAAGTAATGCACTAAGAGCTGAAATGACTTTCACAAGGTCACATAACTTCCTGCTAGACAAATGCATAATGCAATACCTTTATGAATTCATTCAACATATCTTTTTGGTAATCTCCCTCTTCTACCTGTTTTAACTCCTCATGTGGGAGGTCATGGTGACAGCACGGAACTAAGAAAATAGCAAGCTGTTGCAATTGCTTGTACCCCAAGCTGTTTCACAAAACCATCAGAATATTGAATCCAATGTTTCATACTCTATTTCAGCCCAGTGTTTCCTTCCTTAAAAAAAAAAAAAAAAAAAACTTCAAACAAGGAAAACAGATGAAGTGATACAATTATTTTACACTGATTACAAGAGCATCTACAGAAGTAATAGTGAGTTTAAGGAATGAGGAAGCTCCCTGGATTGCAGTAAACTCAATACAATAATGCAATATCTTTATTTACAACCAAGGCCAATTCTTCATGATCTGTGCAAACCCCCCATAATTTCTTCCCAAA
Organism: Galeopterus variegatus; assembly: GCF_000696425.1. Lineage (NCBI taxonomy): Eukaryota > Metazoa > Chordata > Mammalia > Dermoptera > Cynocephalidae > Galeopterus > Galeopterus variegatus. The sequence continues at coordinate 159,767 of NW_007730235.1, forward strand.
AGGTTATTCCAAGATGAAGCTAGCATGATCCCATCGTACTACACTTTATTACTGTTTGCATCATTTTAATTAAGCATTTTTATCCTAGTATCACTATCTTGAGGATGGAGTCTTACAGCAAGGCCAACTCCAAGTTGGATCTGCACAGTTCATTCTGGTTCCGTCTCACCTGGGCCATCTGCCCCACCTGATCAAACTCCAGCTGTGCTCTTGCTTCCCCTCATTCTGTGTTGTTAAGAATCTAAGCACTCTGACTTTCTGTTTTTTTAACATTTTCAGATACTCTATATCTTACTGACCAGCATAGGTTATTCTAGATCCACTAATTTCATACATTCAGATTTTACTAATATTGCATTCATTCAATATAGTCATTACTTCACCTAATATATTCTTTCTTAATCTGCATCATTTTATTTTCCTTCTCATCAACTCTAACCAATACTTATTATGTACCAGGCATTATATATGACTGAGGGTACACAGTTATAAGCAAAAGATAGTTGATATCATCATAAAGCATTCTAGCAGAGGAAGAGAGATAATAAACTGGTAAAAAAATTAAAACTAAATATTTCAAAATTCAAAGTTAAATTTCTATATAGGAAACTTAGCAGATGCCTTTTAAGTTAAGAACTGAAGTATGGCAATGAATGAATTGTTCAAATAGCTAGTGTCAGATCATGCCAAAACTTGTCAGGTCAAGGTAAAAGTAGTGAAAAAGTAAAATATTACATTAATAAAAGAATGAGCAGAATAATAAAAGAACAATTTTATAACAGGAAATATGTGTTGGAAATTAAAAATGCAACACTGAAATAAAAAAAGAGAAGATGTCAGGTAAAGTCATGGAAGATGTCCAGAAATGAGAATTTAAAAAATGGATATTAAAAATCAAAGAGAATAAATCTTTAAAAAATTTAAAAGGTTATGTAAGATGTTCAAAATTTTAGTAATAAAAATTGAAGAAAATGAGACTGATAAAAACAGGTGGAAGAAAATTGTTAAGGAAATAATACAAAAATATTTCCTATAAATGATGGATACGTGTCTCCAAATATATAGGGCTGGCAGAGGGCCCTGCACAATAAAATTAAGAAATCCTATATTAAAGCATGCTATTTTGAATTTTCATCATGTCAAAGATAAAGAAAGGTTTCTAAAATTCTTAGAGTGAAAAAGCTTGCATGCAAAGAAATCACAATATCACAGAAATTCTCATTAACAATATCCAGAACACCGTTGAGAGTAATACTATCACAATTCTAAAAGGCATAACTTTCAAATTAGAATTCTGCATTTAGCACCTTTATGAATTAATTGGGATTATGATTAATTGGAATTAATTCATGTTTAGACATGTAAAATTTCAAGAAATATACTGCCCAGTTTTCCTTTTTAAAGAGCTACTGGAAGACATGATCCAAAAACAAAAAGAGAATAACCTTTAAATAAGGGAACAAGATTTAGCAAAAGAAGGGGAAGAAAGAGAACTCTTCGAAGAACAGGAAGACCCTGAACATAGAGCAGACCTAGTTATGAAGTTACAGACAGAGCAGACTTAGAAAGCGAATGGTCCAGGATGGCAGGATAGGATGGAAGATGATCTTACAGAGAAAGTGGAAATGACAAAAATCTCTAGTGGAATTGAGCTTTTGGAAAACAATGTTCTCGATAAATCAATAATGCATAAAAATAGGTACACAGAAAACAAAGCAAATAAAAAATGGGGCAAATATTAATGTCATGGAAAATAAGTGGCATAGGTGACAAAATTTACACATTTTAAACAAATTTGCTTACCAGTAGATAATATGTATATTGTCATGTAATATAAAGACTCATGATCAATTTAACCAAACATTTTTACTGAATATTTTGAAGGATGTGGTTGGGAATTTGGAAGTGGGCAGTAAAAGAAAGTGAAATCCTGATCTTTCGTAAGAGGACATCAAAACAGTGATTAAAATGGCTGTATCAAGAATTATCAGCATATACATATTATTTAATACACTAAAGATAAATAACCAAAGACATGACTAAAAGAGTAAAGCCATGACTCCTGGAGTTCAATCTTAAGTTGGGACAGAGACGGGCAGAGTATCACTAATTATTTTCACATAAACTGTTAGTACAGTTTGCCTTACTCTAAAAGAAGATCACTGTTGATTAAAATAAAGACTAATAGATGGTTAATATATCAAAAATAAACACAATAAATGTGTATTTTATCGTAAACCTTTAAAATCTAGGAAGAATTAAAGAGGGAAACAAAAGTCACTCTTAATCCCCATCCTAAAGACAATGACAATTTCTTCCCAGGAAATATTTTTATATATGTTTAAACTTAATTGGGATCATATTTAATATGAAAAAATATCTATATATACCAATTATCTCCCACTTAATTTACTGATTATAAAAAGGACAATAAATAGTGCTATGATATTTAACATAGATAATATAATGTAGCTACCTCAACTTTAATACTGTGAACTCTAGCTGCTTAATTTGGGGGTGGGGAATGTAAGAGTGTGTGTGTGTGTGTGTGTGTGTGTGTGTGTGTGTGTGTGTGTGTGTGATGGTAGGGAACATTTTAAAAAATAAGACTAAAAAGATATAGCAAGTGAGGAAAAGATACTCCTGTTCTGAATTGGATGAGTCCATTTAATTGTGGGTACCAAGCAAGGAGAAAGTCTCTGACCTGGGAGCAAACGGACACATTTGAGAAACAATCAGGAGGCCAGTGTGACTGGAGCAGAAACTTAGGGGGAGACGAGTGGACAGATCCGAGAAGTAACACCTTTTCTCTGCAGATAGAAAGGACTTTGGCATTTTTTCTTATTGACTTGGGACACCATCATAGTTTTGTTTTTTGTGTGTCTTTTCTTTTAATTAACTAATTTTTTTCTAATTTACAATAATAATTGTATGTATTTATCTTGTACAACGTGATGTTTTGAGATATGTATACATAGTGGAATGGCTCAATAGAGCTAATTAACGTATGCACTACACACATAACTGTTTTTGTGGTGAAAACACATAATCTACTTTTTTGGTGATTTTCAAGAATACAACACATTGTTATTAACTGTGGTCACCATGTTGTACAGTAGATCTCTTGAAATTATGTCTCCTATTTAACTGAAATTTTGTATCTTTTGACCATCTCCCCAAACTTTACTTGTCCCCCCACCCCAGCCCTTGGTAACCACCATTCTACTCTCTGTTTGAGCTCCCTGTTTTAGATTCCACATGTAAGTGAGAGCAGCCATCAGAGTTTTGAGGAGACTGACAGTATAAGATTTTCACTTCACCAGGCTCCCTCTGATTGCTGTTGGGTTCCATACTACAAGTAAGAGGTAAGAAGAGCTTCACCCAGAGTCTTAAAGGTGTAGAGATAAGAAAGAAGTGGTCCGATTCTGCACATATAAGTGAAAGGGAGAGTTGTTGCTTCCAGTTTACCCAGCAGACAATCAGGTTTTAAAAAGAATTATCAAATTACATTCAGTGATAATTCAAAGCCAAAATTCTGGGTTCCAGATATTTTTTCACACTTTTCCCTGCAGTTATTGAGGTTTTATGTGATGAGTCTTATGTCTTAGTTGTCGGTTCCAAAACCCCAACTCCCCACCCATACACAGCACAGCAATGAGAAAAAAAAAAAAATGTTGTTTGACAGCATAGAACTGTGAATGCGTTAACTCACACCTAATAACCGTGGAAGCCTAATGACACAGAAAAGATCTGACAGGGATCCTCGGAGGATTGCAAATTGATATGAACACGAGTTTCCCATTAGGAACATCATGTTATCTAGTTTTATACACAATTATCTGCATTTCCCAGTGTTAAAGACTTTGAAAATATAATCTAAATCATGGCTAAAACTTACAGGCCTGTATTGGATCTCAAAGGATATAGAACTTCTACTTTAAAAATGGGAAGAAATGGCTTCCTGTATCTATGTCTGCCCACCCCTCTACCTCCTGAATTGCAGTGAGCAATTGGATCTGCCAGAGGTAAATAATGACTGTGTCTGTGCTTGAAGGGTCCCATCAGGTTGTGCTGAGTTACATAAGACAAACGAGACATGAGCAGGCTTTCAGTTCTGCACTTCTGTGCTTCCCATGCCAATCTGGGCAGCAAACAACTAATGTGGGACTACAGTGTTCTGGAGATTTGGGGGTTAGAACAAAGATAAAGCTCTTTATGTTTCAAAATAATTACATATACATGTTAGGTACATCTCACTTTTTGGATGAAGAAAGGTAAAAGCAAAATAATCTACCTAGGATCACACCGTCAGTTTGTGGGAGAAAGAATCTACAAACCCTGAGGACGGAATATGTTTTTCACGATGAGATTATCTCCAGCCTTCGCCAGAGCAGCCTATCTCATTGATATATGTGCTCATGTGTTAAATAAAGAGTATTTAATATAACATAGAATCATGCCGTTTTGAAACGGCTTCAATGTGTCACTGCACCATACTTTTCTACAAAATATTAAAATTAAAGTAAATACCTATAAGCCAAAGATACACTGGAGCAGCATTTAAGAGAATGACATCTACATTTAAATCCCAGAAGCATACTCCTATATGGATGACATTGGTTTAGTTATTTCCACACTGTATGTTTTAAGTTGTTTTTCTTCTACAAAACTGAAAACTTAGTGGCATTTACCTCAGAGTTTAGTTGTGAAGAAGAGTGAAAACAGTAAATCGCTTAACATAGTCTGTGCATAGAAGTCATTGAATAAATGGTAATAATACTACATTTTAGGAAGCTCATTCTGCTGAACTTTCTCTTTGTTACACTCTTATACTAACATTAGTTTGATTCTACACAGTTTCCTTCTGTTGAAGGAAAACAACGTTTTAAAGTCAGAAAATAAGGCAATACATGGCAAAATGCTTCGTGGCTGGGAAGTGACTTAGAGGTGCTGAGGTTTGTTGTATTATAAATAATACTGTTCACGTTATCCCTCCTGAGTTTCTGCAGCATGGGAAAGGTAATAATGTGTAACCGATGGAATTTCAAATAAAGCATTATTAAAATATTTGTTCAGTGACCTTTTTGCTCTTTACCTTTTGTCTTCTTGTGGCTGTTAACATTCTGGTGCCATCTCCATCCATCTTATTTATTTCTTTTAGTTCTACACTTGATGTCCCCTTAATTGGTTCAGGACTCCTATTTTACTTTCTTTTGGAACTGAGAAAAGATATGTGATGATACTTGTTAAGAAGTTTATATTCTAAGTGGGGAGATCCAGGCCTGGAGAAAAACACAGCAGTGAGTGCATTCCTCATTAAAAAGGAGATGAAACATTAGTCAGCTTCTTGTGGTATGCGAATTATGGTAAGTACTTTGGAAGACCTCTTGTATTCCACCAGCTAGCAGGGTGCCATATGGTAAAATCCTTCCTTGGTGCTAAAGGATGCTTTTGCCTGTGTGAGGTGCTAAATCTGTCAGTGATATTTTATTCCTGACAACTGAGAATGCTGAGATAGTCTGTAAACCTATTTACATATTTACGATATTCTCAGGATATAATTCACGATTGGAAAATTTTAGATGAAAATAGCAAAGGAGAGCAGAAACAAGAAAGCATAATTTTTCAGGGAAAAAGTGCTTAAAAGAACAAGAAAAATATCTTCTCATGATCCATGGATTAGGGATGACTCAGAACATTATCGCAGTAACAGTTTGTTTCCACAAGACAAAAAATTTAAGGTAGCTCAGAGAACTGAAACCTTGCTTTGTCAGGATCTATGGATATCAGGGAATATTGATAGGGATGAGTGGGCACCTGCTGTGTTTCTCAAGCACATGAATATTCCAGATTCTAACTTTGTGATGTAAAGAATCACATTTAATAAGACCCTTCTAGGCAAAAAAAAAGACCGTCTTAGGAAAACCATCAGATTTATAAAATTAAGAATAAAAGTTCTAGAAGTTTCTATTTTCTGGAGAAAAGATTTACAGAAATAACAAAATATACCCTAATTCCAAGTTGATATCACCTGTGAATTTATCTTATTCTGAGCAAAGGGGTAAACATCCCATAACAGTTAGAACTTCACGACCACAGAAGAGAAATGGAAAGGGAAACATACTTTAAGAGAAACAGACCTGGAGGAGGACAGGAGGTTCATAAAGTTACATGCTTAAAAAAGTGTCTATCTGGATGAAAATACATGAAACCTGAAATTCAGTAAGGAATTTGTATGTGTTGTAAAAGAATAAAAGCTTTTTGGTATCTAACACTATGGCAGACTAAGTTAATATTTTAACACACTTTCAAACACTTGGGAATGCTGCACAAAATAAAACAACAGTAAATGAATATTCACGCTATCCAAGTTTAAAAGGAAGAAGAGATATTAGCAAGTGCTAGAATAAAGAGGAATTACAAATCCAGAGTGAAAAGGGTACAAGTTAATAATGTGGCTAATAAGAATGCCTATATTTAAAAAAGATATACCATCTCAAAAGAGTGAAATATTCTCTCTCATGTGAATTGCTCAATTTTGCAAAACCTGAACAAACAATAAAACTGACGATCTCTTCTTCGTTGGCTTGATCAACAAAAAATTGTAGACAGAGAACTGCAAAACAGTGTAGATGTCTGGGAAACTGATAGGAGACCATGTGACTTCATCACTTGATGGATGAGTTGCTACTAGGTAGAGCATTGCCTGATACTGTGCCAATGCATTTAATGTCGTGTGTTCTAGTGGTGGAGCCAATAAAACCATACTTTTGGCTAATGAAAGATGTAAACAAGATTTTGAGATGTTCACATAAAACAGTATTGTAGTACAGAAAAATATCTGATTTCTAAGGATAACACCCCAGCTCCTACTAATACTACTGTGATTTGCTGCCTATATTCAGGATCAGAGGGAATAGTGCATTTCAGTTCCAGCTTGATCAAAATGAAAATTTTTTAAAGAAATCTAATTTTCTATCAAATTTCTGTATAAAATGATAGGCTCTTAAAATCTATCCATAGACTCCATAGGAGTTATTGAGTCACAGGTTAAGAACTTGTGTTTTATGTGCATGATCTCATTTAATCTTTACATGATTCCTGTGAAGTAAAAATTACTGTTATTTAATTGATGAGAAAACTGAGGGACAAACAAATTGAATCTTTTCCCTTATATCATATGGCAGATAAATTGTGAAGCTAGGATTGACTCCAGCATATTGGTCTTTATTTTTTTTTTTATTTTGAACTAAATTCTTATGCATTTTATGCATTTATGCATTTAGACAGTTTGACATCTCTCTAGTCAATTGTACTTTCTTTCAATCCATGGAGCACATACATACTGCTTTCATTGCAGTTTTATAATATATTTAATGTTTGGTAGGGCAATTCCACAGTCAATATCCTACTCCTATTTTTAATGCCTAAATTAATTATTTAAAATTAAAACTCATTTTTAAAACTCATGTTTTTTGAAGTATAATATCACAGATACTAAAATTGAGTCTCTTTTGGGGTAATAGTTGATGAATTTTCAAATGTATAAAAGTACCACCACAATGAAGTCATAGAACACCTCCCCCAAATTTGTTTCATTCTTCTTTTTAGTCAATTCCTTCCCCTCTAAATTTTAAAACAGATTAGAAGTAAATATTAAGCTAGAGAAGATGGGAAGGTTTTTGTTTGTTTGTTTGCTTTAACCAGACCAAATACATAAATAAATAAATACCATAAAATGAAAGTTGATGAGTTTCATTATATTTTTACATGCATATACATATATAAAGTCTCAAACAATTTTTAAAAATAAGTATATGTAAAGAGAAGGAATATTATATAAGAATAATAACAGACCACTCAAACTAAAACAGACTGGATAATTGATACATTTTGAATATGCTTGTCTCCAGAAAGCTCACGTTGAAACTTAATCCCCACTGTGATAATGTTAAGAGGGTGGGAAATCCTATTATGGTAATTGAAAGGTGGATATGCTTGTGTCCAGAAAGCTCACGTTGAAACTTAATCCCCACTGTGACAGTGTTAAGAGGGTGGGAAATCCTATTATGGTAATTGAAATATGCTTGTCTCCAGAAAGCTCACGTTGAAACTTAATCCCCACTGTGATAATGTTAAGAGGGTGGGAAATCCTATTATGGTAATTGAAAGGTGGGGACTTTAAGAAGTGATTAGATTCTGAGGACCATTTCCTACTGAATGGATTAATCCATAGATGGTTTAATGGTGATCATGGGAGTGGTTCTGATGGCTTTTAAGGGAGAGCAAGAGAGGAGTTAGCTCTCTCTTTCTCAAACCATCTGCCATCTGACACCCTGCATTGCTGTAGGGTTACAACCTAGAACACTAGAACAAGGTCCTCACCAGATGTGCTCCCTGGACTTTGGATTTCCCAGCCTCTGAAACTCTGAAAAATGAAGATAAATACTGTTTCTTAAAAATTATCCAGTTTCAGGTATAAGCAACAGGGACAGACAAATGCATTAATATTAAAATTAAATTTAAAGTTTGGTTTGGATCCCCATACTGGTCAGCCTCCAAAATAAAACAAAACAAAACAAATTTAAGGTTTGGGAGAAATTGTGTGGGTGAGGTCCAGGAATAGAATTCTATACACACAGAAAAAAAGTTTAGAAAAAGGATGATGAGATCCACTCTAGTTAGGGATATCACAGAGTGCATGATAAACTGTGGACCTGATGAGTCAAAAGTTTCATCTTTGAAATGGCAGTAGGAATGAGGAAGAAACCCATTACTCTGGATCCAATCTGCCTACCAAGAATGTACTCATTGAAGTGAAAATCACAAAAAATCTGGCAAACGCACTGTCTTTGTGTCAATGGACAGATATGTCTGATAAAGCCAGCTATAGTTTCTAGATTGTAGATACATAATTAAATAAAAACTCAACAAATACAGCTTTGTTCTCATAGCCTCAGATTTTTAAAAAAGATAATTCAGAGTGGTTCAAAAACACAATGTCAAGATTTTGTAAAATCCTTTTCAACCCTCTATATCAGAAATATCAAAATCAACTTTCACAAAAGGGCAAAATAGAAGATATCTTGTGGCAATGATGACTTACACAGCGTGTTGTATTTCCCACTCTTGGTGGAAGGTTTCATTTTACGGAAAAACTCTCATATCAAATAAAGAAACTCCAATAATAAAACTTTGAATATTAGGTAGCAGAAAAATGAAAAAATTTACACATGGATTACATTTCCTTTGCATCACTGATGTCACATTTTACATCCTTATGCTAAATAGGTGACAACATAGTTCGCCTTTATAGTCCCCTTTCTTCATGTGGTTTCCTCCATAATCCCTGGAAATCTGGCTTCTGCCTCCACTGAAACTACTCCTCACCAAGACATTACTGACTACTAATGAAACAGACATTTTCAGTTTTAACTTTTGTTAATTGATTCCTCTGCTGTTTTTAATATTGTACATCACTCCCTATTGCTTACAATGTTCTACTCCCCTCATTTCTATAACACCAAACTCCCATAATTTTCTTCTACATAGTCATGGCCATCTCTACCTCTATTATCTCTGAAATGCTAGTGCACTCGATTTTTTCCTCCCCACTGAATGAATTTTATTATACTAAGTTTCTCCTTGAAAGACTTGTAATTTTAACTCCTATCCATATGCTCTTATACTTTCAAAACTTATAGCATTAACCATGATCTCTACTGAGAATATCAAACATGTGTCCACTCAAATTCTGCACCTCTCCACTTTGATGTCTCATGGGTCTTTTAAAGTCAAAATGTCTAAAACAGAACTTATTATATCTCTTCCAAAACTATTTCTGTCTAAATTCCATACATCAGTTTATAGTTCCACCAATAACCCAGACACCCAGGGAGAAGTCTTGAGTCCTTT
>NW_007730235.1:170219-171455 GCF_000696425.1 Galeopterus variegatus
TGTTGATATCACCTGTGAATTTATCTTATTCTGAGCAAGAGATATGAGCAGGCTTTCAGTTCTGCACTTCTGTGCTTCCCATGCCAATCTGGGCAGCAAACAACTAACGTGGGACTACAGTGTTCTGGAGATTTGGGGGTTAGAACAAAGATAAAGCTCTTTACGTTTCAAAATAATTACATACACATATTAGGTACATCTCACTTTTTGGATGAAGAAAGGTAAAAGCAAAATAATCTACCTAGGATCACACCGTCAGTTTGTGGGAGAAAGAATCCACAAACCCTGAGGACGGAATATGTTTTTCACGATGAGATAATCTCCAGCCTTCGCCAGAGCAGCCTATCTCATTGATATATGTGCTCATGTGTTAAATAAAGAGTATTTAATANATACATCAGTTTATAGTTCCACCAATAACCCAGACACCCAGGGAGAAGTCTTGAGTCCTTTTATTTTTTCATATCCCCTCAGCTCTACCCCTATATCTAACCTACAAGTCCTACTGGCCGGTATTACTTAGGATAACCACTTATTTATGGGTTCGCTCTGCCAATTTAGATTTTCATTCTCTTTGGCCTAGAATGTTCAAATATAAGAATGACTTTTGTCCTCTAGCCCTTCAAATTCATCCTCTACATTATCAATAGATTGATTCATCTAAAACAGACCTAAGGCTGGCTGGATAGCTCAGTTGGTTAGAGCGAAGCCTTATAATATAAAACCAAGGTCAAGGGTTCTGATCTCCATACTAGCCAGCGACCCAAAACAAACAAAATAAAGCATAGGCCTGATGTCACTCATCCACTTAAAATCCTTCAAAACCTCCCATTTATCTCAAAATCTAATAGTTTTAATGTGTGTGCAACAATCTCTATGGCCTCATACCACCTTCTTCTCTTGCTTTGTCTCCTCCTGTGTACCTTGCACTTTAGCAACAATAACTACCTTAAACGTGCTGAACACATCATGCTATAAGTCATGATTACAAGCTTTGCCCAAACACTTCCCTCTGCCTTGAACATACTCGCGTCATTTTCTTTCTTCACCTGGTAATCAACACCTTGTCTTTCAAGACTCATGTCACCTCCTCCAGAGATTCTTCTAAAGTCTTTCCCTTTCTGGGCTAACTATAACTCATCTATTTTTCACAATACCCTATACAACCCATTAATGACATTTTGGATTTTGCAATAAAATATTGCTTTATGTTCCTCTCTCTTTTCACAATCCTTT
>NW_007730235.1:172973-174082 GCF_000696425.1 Galeopterus variegatus
TCTGCACCACGCTCAGCCAGTGAGTGCACCGGCCATCCCTATATAGGATCCGAACCCGCGGACTCCGTACTACCAGCGCCACACTCTCCCTAGTGAGCCACAGGGCCTGCCCATAATTAATTTTTAATGTATAAATAAATTTGAAAATAAAATTATGACAGCTATTGTTTGATTTTCTTTTTTTCAATTATCTAAGACTTAAACTCAGCTATCTGAGTTCTCAGCCCTGATCCTTTTCTGGAGAGTGCCATGTATTTTCTCTTTAGCACTGTCCTTCCCTGATTAGACTTTTTAAACACTTACCAAAGAAACTTGTGATTAATGACAGTCAGAACTTATTGGACTTGAAGGACAAATGCTTGCTTCACCAGTTAAGGAAACGAGCTAATCAAAATGAAGAAGTGCAGGGCAAGGGAGAACAGGGAGAGAAACGAATGCAGTGAATCTATATGGATTCGCTTGACGTGATGAGCTGAACTGTTAACTTTTCATTTACTGCATCACAAACTTGACTCAACCTTTGTCTGTATTAAGAATAATGGAGCAGTTGTTATAAAACTGTGCAAAACTTCTTAAATTAAGCCTCCCGCCTCTTATTTTTATAGCTTCTGGTTGGTATTATTCCAGCTTCTTCACAGTAAATGTTTCACAATATCTTTCACAGATTGGAAAAAGTTTTCCACCTCCACAGTTACAAATCCTACTATAACAAACCAAACTGGCTGTCTCTTCAGGGACTATACTTCATACTTCAGCACAAAATTGAGACTGAACTTTTTATTTGCTGAAAAGGTGACACAATTTTCTTTTACATGGTTTGGGCTCGTTCTTTGCCTTTTCAGTGACCTCAGAGGAGTGGGTGCCTCAAATATTTCAATGCTAGATAGTCTGTGAACTAGAGACGAATCAGTCTTGAAAAGGAGGCAGAAATCTCTCTTTGTGGAACGGCACCAGATAACAATTCAGTGTTTGCCATGTTGATATTTGCTACGTGTTTCATCAAAAAATTGCATTATTGATAAAAACACAGGCATCTAGCAATGTGACCTGGCTGGCTATATGTTCTTTCTTTCCAACTAATCTTAGCAAAATAAAAGAGGAAAGTCTTA
>NW_007730235.1:175363-176138 GCF_000696425.1 Galeopterus variegatus
CAGTACTTTCATTCTTAGAATGTTCATTTTGTTCTGTTAGTAACAGGGTTTTTTATTCTATCTTACAAGTATTTCATCATTTTCCTTTTTAAAAAACAATTCTTCAATGTTTCAGGAAATTACTCTGTAGTATATCTCATGGAATAAATCCTAACACTTAAGTGCAGTCTTTAAAACTCATTTTAACATTATTATTAGGTTTATTAATAAGAATTAACTGACATCTCATTAGTAAGGATTCAAGTTTCCTATCTCCTTGTTGAAATTGTGATGTGTTTTCAGTGCAGCCCATTTGTTTCTGTAGTCAATTCACCTAATGTACAACCTAGAAACTTAGAAGGGGAAAAAAGTTATATGAGAAGCTCAAAAGAAAATGCATTCTTGAATCTGATTTTAAAATTTCTTTAAAAGGCACAAGAAATAAAGCAGTAATGTGTAAGAAGAATGAAGTGGGAGAAATTATATCTCATTTTAGAACTTAATGCTACAGTAATCAAGACTGTGCTACAGGAGAAAGGACAGACACATGGAACAATGGAACAAAAAGAATCAAGAAATACACCTACGCAAATATGGCCAATTGATTTCTGACAAAGGTATAAAGGCAAATTAATAGAGAATGGTGAGTTTTTTCAATAAATGATGTTAGAACAACTGGACAACCACATGCAAAAAAAGTAAACCTCGGGCCAGCCCCATGGCTCACTCAGGAGGGTGTGGCGCTGGTAGCGCCGAGGCCGTGGGTTCAGATCCTATATAGGGATGGCTGGTGCGC